>NW_027099794.1:0-187000 GCF_031753505.1 Anomalospiza imberbis | reverse complement strand
GCTGGCAGTCTCCCGAGTCCTAAGCCGCTGCAATGGATCCTTGCGGCACGCAGCTGTCCCTAACGCTCTGAACGAGACCTTAAAAGACATCTGACTGCGTGTTGCTAAAGAGAGATGCGACTGCGACGCCTGTCCGGACCCCCGAGTCAAAAGGCCTGTGGCACGGGTGCCGGGCCGAGCGAGGCAAAGATCACGGATGCCGGGACGCCCCTCAGATGGCTAAGGTAGAAAAGACAGGTGACACGACAGACCCAAACGACACACACGGCACAGGAGACAAGTGACAAGTGACAAGACAAACGCCGGAACTGCTCTGCCCTGCGCACCTCAGCGCTGACATCAAAAGGAACGCTTCCCCTTCAGGTGGCCTAAGGAGGCACTTCTGACACATCCCCAACTCCAAAATCCCTCCCGGGCACTCCCACCCCAGCACCCCCGCTTTCCTCCCCTCAGTGCTTCACAGCCCTCGACTTATCTCGCACGCATCCGGCCATGCAAATCCCTGTCGACTGCAAATTAAGGCCCCCTCCCCGTCCGGGAAGTTCCGCTGTCACCGGGATGTCATCTCTTCCTCTACCAAGACAAAGAAAAGGAAACGCCAGTGCGCAGTCTTAACAGCACATGGGCCAACACCTGACAAGCCTGCCACTCACCTTCTCAGAGTGCCCTGGCGCTCGGCCCACAAGCTTCGGCCTCCGCCGCCGTCGCAAAGGTACGCCTAGGTAAAGTGGAGAAGAGGTGACCGGGCACGGCTGAAACCTGAGTCGACCCTCCCTCCTCCTCCCTACCTCCCCCACTCACAGCAAATCCTCGGCCATCCCTGTGATCCGCCCCGACGGGACCTTGAAATACAAAATGGGTCGGCTTCGTCGCGAGGTCCCGTGATACTTCGGGAGAGCTCTGGAGTGCAGGAAGCCCGGTCCCTCCGCCACCTGATGACAGGGGCTCGGCTTACGCCGAGTCGATGGCCTAAAGGACGCAAACGAGGAGGGACGGTTAGGCTTGCCCCGGAAACTGACGCCTGAGGGAGAACAACTGCTTCTCTCCGCTGCTCACCTGGCACGCTTGACCTCGACTGCTGCGGTCTGCCTGGACTTCCTATTAATAACGACAAAAAAGAGTGCTGTAGCAGACTCACCACCGATGCTGCCCCTGCAAACACAAACAGTGACTGACCTGCACGTGGGAGACCCTTCAGCCGGGACTGGGGTTTCTGCCACAGATTTTATCCATCTGCATCTGAAAGAAAGTTAGGGGAAAAGTCAAACCACTGCAGGATCACTTGAAAGGTCCAAACATCTTGTGAGAACCTAGGAATACCATCTAGAGCACAACTACATCCCCCACTCCAAATTGCTAGTCTCCAGGACTTGTGCGATTACACCGGGCTACACACAAGGACAGAGCAGCCCCGGGACAAATACGTGCAGACACCCGTGACAAATACGTGCAGACACCCGTGACACGGGACAGGACGAGACAAACGAGGGGACACGACAAGGAGAAAAATCCCTGGGCAGGAAAAATGGCCGCGAGGACCAAGAGAATGTGGAAGGGGATGACCTAGGGGAGACTGACAGCCGGCCGATGAGGCTCAGAGAAGCCTGCAGGAAGAAGACGCTAAGAAAATGATGTCTCACAAGTGCCGCACAAGTGGACGCCTGAGAATCCTGTCCTAAGAATGATCTACCTTGCCTGGCAGTCTCCCAAGTCCTAAGCCGCTGCAATGGATCCTTGCGGCATGCAGCTGTCCCTAACGCTCTGAACGAGACCTTAAAAGACATCTGACTGCGTGTTGCTAAAGAGAGATGCGACTGCGACGCCTGTCCGGACCCCCGAGTCAAAAGGCCTGTGGCACGGGTGCCGGGCCGAGCGAGGCAAAGATCACGGATGCCGGGACGCCCCTCAGACGGCTAAGGTAGAAAAGACAGGTGACGCGACAGACCCAAACAACACACACGGCACAGGAGACAAGTGACAAGTGACACAACAAACACCGGAACTGCTCTGCCCTGCGCACCTCAGCGCTGACATCAAAAGGCACGCTTCCCCTTCAGGTGGCCTAAGGAGGCACTTCTGACACATCCCCAACTCCAAAACAGACTCCAAAATCCCTCCCGGGCACTCCCCACCCAGGACCCCCGCTTTCCTCCCCTCAGTTCTTCACAGCCCTCGACTTATCTCGCACGCATCCGGCCACGCAAATCCCAGTCGACTGCAAATTAAGGCCCCCTCCCCGTCCGGGAAGTTCCGCTGTCACCGAGATCTCATCTCTTCCTCTGCCAAGACAAAGAAAAGAAAACACCAATGCGCAGTCTTAACAGCACGTGGGCCAACACCTGACAAGTCTGCCACTCACCTTCTCCTCAGAGTGCCCTGGCGCTCGGCCCGCAAGCTTCGGCCTCCGACGCCGCCGTCGCAAGGTACGCCTAGGTAAAGTGGAGACGAGGTGACTGGGCACGGCTGAAACCTGAGTGGACCCTCATGCCTCCTCCCTACCTCCCCGACTCACCGCAAATCCTCGGCCATCCCTGTAAGCCGGCCCAGAGGGGACCTTGAATTATAAAATGGGTCGGCTTCGTCGCGAGGTCCCGTGATACTTCCGGAGGGCTCTGGAGTGCAGGAAGCCCGGTCCTTTCGCCACCTGATGACAGGGGCTCGGCTAACGCCGAGCAGATGACCTAAAACACGCAAACGAGAAGGGATGGTTAGGGTTGGCCCGGAAACTGACTCCTGAGGGAGAACAACTGCTTCTCTCCGCTGCTCACCTGGCACACTTGACCTTGACTGCTGCTGTCTGCCTGGACTTCCTATTAATAAAGACAAAGAAGAATGCTGTAACATAGTCACCATTGATGCTTCCCCTGCAAACACAAACAGTGACTGACCTGCACGTGGGAGCCCCTTGACCCGGGACTGGGGGTTCTGCCACAGATTTTATCCATCTGCATCTGAAAGAAAGTTAGGGGAAAAGTCAAACAACTGCAGGATCACTTAACAGGTCCTAACATCTTGTGAGAATCTAGCAATACCATCTAGAGCACAGCTACATCCCCCACTCCAAATTGCTAGTGTCCAGGACTTGTGCGATTACACCGGGCTACGCACAAGGACAGAGCAGCTCCGGGACAAATACGTGCACACACCCGTGACAAATACGTGCAGACACCCGTGACACGGGACAGGACGAGACAAACGAGGGGACACAACAAGGAGAAAAAACCCCTGGGCAGGAAAAATGGCCACAAGGACCGAGAGAATGTGGAAGGGGATGACCTAGGTGAGACTGACAGCCAGCAGATCAGGCTCACAGATGCCCGCAGGAACAAGATGCTAAGAAACTGAGGTCTCCCAAGAACTGCACAAGCGGACGCCTGAGAAGCCTGTCCTAAGAATGATCTACCTAGCCTGGCATTCTCACAAGTCCTAAGCCGCTGCAATGGATCCTTGCGGCATACAGCTGTCCCTACCGCTCTGAATGAGACCTTAAAAGACATCTGACTGCGTGTTGCTAAAGAGAGATAAGACTGCGACGCCTGTCCGGACCCCCGAGTCAAAAGGCCTGTGGCACGGGTGCCGGGCCGAGCGAGGCAAAGATCACGGATGCCGGGACGCCCCTCAGACGGCTAAGGTAGAAAAGACAGGTGACACGACAGACCCAAACGACACACAAGGCACAGGAGACAAGTGACACGACACAGACCGGAACTGCTCTGCCCTGCGCGCCTCAGCGCTGAGATCAAAAGGGATGCTTTGCCTTTAGGTGGCCTAAGGAGGCACTTCTTAGACATCCCCATCTCCAAAACAGACTCCAAAATCCCTCCCAGGCAGTCCCCACCCAGCACCCCGCTTTCCTCCCCTCAGTGCGTCAGAGCCCTCCACTTATCTCGCACGTATCTGGCCATGCAAATCCCTGTCGAGTGCAAAAGAAGGCCCCCTTCCCTGTCCGGGAAGTTCCGGCTGCCACCAGGATCTTATCTCTTCCTCTGCCAAGACAAAGAAAAGAAAACATCAGTGCGCAATCTTAAAAGCACGTGGGCCAAAACCTGAGAATTCTGCTACTCACCTTCTCCACAGTGCGCCCTGGCGCTCGGGCTGCACGCTTCGGCCGCGTTTGGAGGCCGACACCGCCGTCGCAAGGTACGCCTAGGCAAAGTGGAGAAGAGGTGACTGGGCACGGCTGAAACCTGAGTGGACCCTCGCGCCTCCTCCCTACCTCCCCGACTCACCGCAACTCCTCGGCCATCCCTGTGAGCCGCCCCAGAGGGGACCTTGAAGTATAAAATGGGTCGGCTTTGTCGCCGGGTCCCGTGATACTTCCGGAGGGCTCTGAAATGCAGGAAGCCCGGTCCCTCCGCCACCTGATGACATGGGTTCGGCTTAGGCCGAGCAGATGACCTAAAACACGGAAATGAGAAGGGATGGTTAAAGCTGCACCCGAAACCGAGACCTGAGTGAAAGCAACTGCTTCTGTCCGCTGCTCACCTGGCACGCTTGACCTCGACTGCTGCTGTCTGCCTGGACTTCCTATTAATAAAGACAAAGAAGAATGCTGTAACATAGTCACCATTGATGCTTCCCCTGCAAACACAAACAGTGACTGACCTGCACGTGGGAGCCCCTTGACCCGGGACTGGGGGTTCTGCCACAGATTTTATCCATCTGCATCTGAAAGAAAGTTAGGGGAAAAGTCAAACAACTGCAGGATCACTTAACAGGTCCTAACATCTTGTGAGAATCTAGCAATACCATCTAGAGCACAGCTACATCCCCCACTCCAAATTGCTAGTGTCCAGGACTTGTGCGATTACACCGGGCTACGCACAAGGACAGAGCAGCTCCGGGACAAATACGTGCACACACCCGTGACAAATACGTGCAGACACCCGTGACACGGGACAGGACGAGACAAACGAGGGGACACAACAAGGAGAAAAAACCCCTGGGCAGGAAAAATGGCCACAAGGACCGAGAGAATGTGGAAGGGGATGACCTAGGTGAGACTGACAGCCAGCAGATCAGGCTCACAGATGCCCGCAGGAACAAGACGCGAAGAAAATGATGTCTCTCAAGAACTGCACAAGCGGACGCCTGAGAAGCCTGTCCTAAGAATGATCTACCCAGCCGGGCAGTCTCCCGAGTCCTAAGCCGCTGCAATGGATCCTTGCGGCACGCAGCTGTCCCTACCGCTCTGAATGAGACCTTAAAAGACATCCGACTGCGTGCTGTTAAAGAGAGATGTGATTGTGACGCCTGTCCGGACTCCCGAGTCAAAAGGCCTGTGGCATCGGTGCCGGGCTGAGGAAAGCAAAGATCACGGCTGCCAAGACGCCGCTCAGACGGCTAAGGCAAAAAGGACATGTGACACGACAGACCCAAACGACACACAAGGCACAGGAGACAAGTGACACGACACAGACCGGAACTGCTCTGCCCTGCGCGCCTCAGCGCTGAGATCAAAAGGGATGCTTTGCCTTTAGGTGGCCTAAGGAGGCACTTCTTAGACATCCCCATCTCCAAAACAGACTCCAAAATCCCTCCCGGGCAGTCCCCACCCAGCACCCCGCTTTCCTCCCCTCAGTGCGTCAGAGCCCTCCACTTATCTCGCACGTATCTGGCCACGGAAATCCCTGTCGAGTGCAAAAGAAGGCACCCTTCCCCGTCCGGGAAGTTTTGGCTGCCACCAGGATCTTATCTCTTCCAGAGGGCTCTGGAGTGTAGAAAACCCGGTCCTTCCGCCGCCTGATGACGGGGGCTTAGCATACCCCGAGTGGATGGTCTAACGCACGCAAATGAGAAGGGATGGTTAGAGTTGCACCAGAAACTGAGACCTGAGGGAGAGCAACTGTTTCTGTGCGCTGCTCACCTGGCATGCTTGACCTTTACTACTGCTGTCTGCCTGGACTTCCTAATAATAACGACAGAGAAGAATGCGTTGACATAATCACCATTGATGCTTCCCCTGCAAACTCAAACAAAGACTTACCTGCACATAGGAACCCCCCACGATAACTCCTAACCAGGTTCCTTGCTCACTCCCCCTCTCCTAGTCACATTCCTCAGCTCATCTGAAGCCTCAATCTCAAACATTACCTTTGACACAGGGCAGATCCCTTTTGTGACACGATGAATGTGCCAAAAATATGTTGTACGTGACACAACCTGGAATTACAGGAATTGTGCTCCTCCTAAGGAAAAAAAAAACCACGTAGCAACAAGATCAGAAATTACAAAAGCACCTTACCCCCCCTGAATGCACACCCCAAAATCACGACCTTAAATACTCCCTGTGTTCAATGATGTTTTTTCCACAGTATCTTCAAAGCCTCTGTTGTTTTTGATGCCCTGTCTGATGTACTGTCTGAAAACAAGCTGAGGCAAGCTGAAAAAGCCTCTTCACTGAAGTAAGAGGAGAGCTCTTATCCCAGCCGATCCCAGAGAGGGAATGAAGCCCCTTAGCAAAACCTGGGGTTAATATACCCCTGATTGTGCCCCGCCTCTCATTCCCACAATGCCTGGGAAAGGGTAGGGGCCAAATCCCACAGGGTATAAAAGACCTCAGAGCAGCTGCAGCTGTTTGGCTCCTCTGACTTGAATTCAAGGGGAGTAAAGGGTGTGATACAGAAGGCCTGACAGAGCTCTCTTTTTTGCTTCAACTACTTAGACCAAAAGGACAGAAAACTGGTAAGAAAAAAAACCTTTTTGTTTAGGCAGTGTAGCTAAATAAGTTGGGTAATTTGTGGTTCTTTTATGTAATTATTTCTCAGTGGCTACTAAGTAATACTCTATGTTTGACTAAGTAGAGCAAAGAAGAATGCTAGTTATATGAATGATCTAAGTCCCCTTGGGACTACTAATTAGGACTATCTACATTATAAGTAAAAATAAGAAAAATAATTGTCTCCCGGGCAGCATAAAGGTTAAGTACCTGCCAGGCTCGCCTTCCTCTGAGATATTTACTCCTAGGGCACAGAAAGAAGTGCCCTGGAAGGTAGTTTTAAAACCTTAAAAAACTGAAAAAGACAGGGTCTTCTTCAAGTGAACCCCTTAAAATTAGGAAATGGGGCAATTACCTCCATTGAAACTGATACCGTGGCAAATAAATGGCTTCTATCCTTTAAGTTAATCTCCTAAAATATTGGGAAAAGAGGGGTTTTCCTTACTTTAAGTCTCTCCGGTGATGAAGAAAGAGGGATTTGCCCCTCAATCCAAATGCTTAAGAAGGAGGGACAGCTGGGCTTCTCCCTCCCTGGAAGCCTTAAGACGACAAAAAGGGGGCAGTTACCCTTGATTCAAACCCATAAGCAACATTGTCAAAGTTTTCCCCTTCTATTTAAACTGTAACATAAAGGAAAATGGGGATTCCCTGTCAATTAACACTCCTAACAGCATAAACAAGGCACAGGATCTTTCAATTAAGACGATTAAAATTACAGGGGAAGCAGATTCCCTCATCATTTGAATACAAGAAATAATGGAAAAGGAAGCTTTTCCCCTCCGTATAAACCCCTTTTCTCCTAAAAACCCCTAGCTTTTCTGGGAGTGCTGTGGAAAATCTGGCTGTTCTAGGAAGTGACTGACACAATAAGAGGGGAAAGTTTAAAGCTCTCCCCTGAAAACCCACATGCTGCCCGGCCTGCTCGGGTGGTGCCCCTTGGCAAGAGGGCTCTTCCCTCGGCGTGTTCTGAAACAGCTGCTCCGTTCCCAGGTGGGTCCTGCTGCTCCCCTGTCCCTGCTGGATGTTCCAACCGTCGTTCGTGCAAGGATGCTTGCGATAGCCCTCTTGGCCCCTCTGGACAAGCGGCTCCCTGAGCAGGTGAGCCTGCATAACCCTCTGAAAGTAGCTGGTCACGTGGCAGGCTGCTATACCTTGGACCGGGAGACGAGTTGAGGGAAAGTCCTGTGGGCAGTTCTGTCCCCTACACAGCCCTTCAACTGCCCCTTAACCAATGGGGGGCCAGACTTAGCTTTCTAAGGAACTTAAAAGTCCTTCCTCTCTGTGTGCCCCATCCAAATAGGCATTCTACTTCCAAAACTTCAGACAGTGAACAATTTCTCACAGACTTCAGCTGTCAACACCAAGGGTTCTCGCTGCCCTTCGACCACCACGTGCCTCTTGTGAGCAGACATTGACAAACAGCTGAGGTGAGTTTCATTTTACAGGAAAAAAAGCCAGCATTTGGTTCGAGGGACCTGTGGCCCTAAGTGACCTTCTGCCTCCTCCGCTTTCTACCGGTGAAGGATTTCTACAGGAGCAGAGTTATCCCCAAAAATAACTCGGGCTGCCCTGGCACCGAGAAGCGCCTCCTGCAAACCAGCATCGTGAACGTGGGGTGGTAAGTTTTGTTTAGAAGGGAAAAGGGCCGGTGATCGTGGTCGGAGACCCTTGGCTCCGAGTGGGCGGCTGCCGCCAGAAAATCCGAAGGAAGCGTGACGTGTCCGGGACCCGAGCCGCCGCCGCGTCGAACTTGTGCTGCCCTGAAAGTCACAAAGGCGTGCTGCAAAATGACATAGGGAAGTGGGAGTAATGAGCTTTGATTCGCATTGGAAAAAGCTGATGTTTCTGCTCAGGGAACCGGGGCACCGAGTGGGTGGCCGCTTCCAAAATAGCCAAACGGCGCAGGATGTGTCACAGACCCAAACGGCCACCGCCTCAAACGTGGGCTGCCCTGCTAGTCCCAACTGCATCGTGGACAATGACATCACGGAGTGGTGAACCGTATTTCACGTGGAAAACAGCCAGCATTTAGCTTCAGGGGCCTATGGACCTGAGTGGGCGGCCTCCTCCTGAAAATCCAAAAGGCGTGGGATGTGTTCGAGACCCAAGATGCCGCCGCCTCGAAGCTGGGCTGCCGTGGCTCTCCCAAATGTAATCTGCAAACTGACATCAGGAACATGGAGTGGTGAGGTTTTTTTCACAGAGAAAAGGGCACGTGCTTGTCTTCAGGTGCCTGTGGCCCTAGTGGGCAGCCTCCTCCTGAAAATCCAAACGGGACGGGATGTGTCCCAGATGCAAGCTGCACCACTTCAAACTTGTGCTTCTCTGACAGTCCCAAGCAATTCCTGCAAACTGACAACAACAACCTCGGGTGGTGGCCTTGGTTTCAAAGGGAAAATGGCCAGCAATCGTGATCGGGCACCTGTGGCCCTGACTCGGAAGTGGCTTCCAAAATATGCGAACGGCACAGGATGTGTCCCGCACTCAAACTGGGGCCGCCTCAAAATTGTGGTGCCCCGAGACTCCCGAGAGCATCCGGAAATTGACGACAGGATCCTGGGGTGGTGAGTTTTGTTGCACAGGAAAAAGGGCCCACGCTCCTCCTCAGGGGCCTGTGGCCCTGAGTGGCCAGCCTCCTCCTGAAAATCCACACAACACAGGTTGTGTCCCAGACCCAAGTTGCCACCGCTTCGAACTTGTGCTTCCGGGACAGTCCCGAGTGCGTCCTGCAAAGTGACATCGGGACCCTGGTGTGGTGAGTTTTTTTCACAGGCAAATGGGCTGGAAGTCAAGTTGAGGCACCTGTGGCACTGAACAAACAGTTGCCTCCACAAAATCTGAATGGCACAGGATGTTTCCAGAGCCAAGCTGCCGCCACCTCGAACTCATGCCCTGGCAGTCCCAAGCACGTCCTTACAAACTGACATCGGGAACCTGGGGTGGTGAGTTTTGTTTCACAGGGAAAGAGGCCCACACTCCTCTTCAGGGACTTGTGGCCCTGAGTGGGCAGCCTCCTCCTGAAAATCCAGACACCACAGAATGTGTCCCAGACCCAAGCTGCCACCGCTTTTAACTTGTGCTTCCGTGACAGTCCCAGGCACATGCTCCAATGTGACATCAGGACCCTGGTCTGGTGAGTTTTATTTCATAGGCAAAGGGCTGGAATTCATGTGCATGCACCTGTGCCCTGAATGGGGAGTAGCCTCCAAAGATCTGAATGGTGTAGGATGTGTCCCAGACCCAAGCTGCCACAAGCACTAACTACTGCTGCCCTGACAGTCCCAAGAGCATCATGCAAACTGACATCAGGAATGGGGAGTGGTGAGTTTTGTTTCACAGGACAAAAAGAGCCAGCATTTGTGTTTAGGGGCCTGTTATCCTGAGTGGACTGCTGCTTCCAAAATATCTAAACGATGCAGGATGTGTCCCGGACCAAACCTACCACCGCTTCAGTCTTCTGCTTCCCTGACAGTCCGAAGCACATCCTGCAAACTGACATCTGCGACCTGGGGCGGTGATCTTGGTTTCACACGGGAAAGAGCAGGCATTCAGGGTGGTGGACCTAAGTGGGTAGCCAGTTCCAAAATATCCAAATGGTGCACGATGTTTCACAGACCCAAGCTACCACCACCTCAATCTTCTGCTTCCCAAACAGTCACAAGCACGTCCTGCAAACAGACATCACGAACGGGGAGTGGTGAGTTTGTTTCACAGGAAAAAAAGGAGCCAGCATTTCTGTTTAGGGGCCTGTGGTCCTGAGTGGGCACCCGCTTCCAAAATATCTAAATGGTGTAGGATGTGTCCTGGACCAAACCTACAACCACTTCAGTCTTCTGCTTCCCTGAGAGTCCCGAGCGCATCCTGCAAACTGACATCAGGAATCTCGGGTGGTAAATTTTGTTGCAGAGGGAAAAGGGCCCACACTCCTCCTCAGGGGCCTGTGGCCCTGAGTGGGCAGCCTCCTCCTGAAAATCCAAACGGCACAGGATGTGTCCCAGACGCAAGCTGCCACTACTTCAAGCTTGTGCTTCCGTGACAATCCCAAGTGCGTCATGCAAACTGACAACAGGTACCTTATGTGGTGAGTTTTGTTTCACAGGGAAAAGGGCAGCATTCATGTTCAAGCACCTGTGGCATTGAACGAGCAGTTGTCTCCACAAAATCTGCACGGTGCAGGATGATTACCAGACCAATGCTGCCACCCCTTCGAACTTGTGCTTGCATGAGTGTCCCGAGCGCATCCTGGAAACTGACATCTGGAACCTGCGGCAGTTATGTTTGAATCACACAGAAAGAAGCAGGCATTCGTGATCGTGGCCCTGGGTGGGCGGCCGCTTGCAAAATATCCAAATGGAGCAGGATGCGTCCTGGACCAAACCTACCACCACCTCAATCTTCTGCTTCCCTGACAGTCCCGAGCAAATCCTGCAAACTGACATCAGGAACCTGGGATGATGAGTTTTGTTTCACAGGGAAAAGTGCTGGCATTCATGTTCAAGCACCTGTGGCATTGAACGAGCACTTGTCTCCACAAAATCTGCACGGCGCAGGATGATTACCAGACCCATGCTGCCACCGCTTCGAACTTGTGCTTGCATGAGTGTCCCGAGCGCATCCTGGAAACTGACATCTGGAACCTGCAGCAGTTATGTTTGATTCACACAGAAAGAAGCAGGCATTCGTGCTCATGGCCCTGGGTGGGCGGCCGCTTGCAAAATATCCAAATGGAGCAGGATGCGTCCTGGACCAAACCTACCACCACTTCAATCTTCTGCTTCCCTGACAGTCCCAAGCACATCCCACAAACTGACATCAGGAACCTGGGCTGATGAGTTTTGTTTCACAGGGAAAAGTGCTGGCGTTCATGTTCAAGCACCTGTGGCCCTGAATGGTGAATAGCCTCCAAAAATCTGAATGGTGTAGGACATGTCCCAGACCCAAGCTGCCACAAGCACGAACTACTGCTGCCCTGACAGTCCCAAGAGCATCATACAAATAGACATCAGCAGCCTGGAGAGGTGATCTCGGTTTCACAGGGCAAAGGGACAGCATTTGTGATCACGGAACTGTGGCCCTGCGTCAGTGGTGGCTTCCAAAATATCCTAACAACACAGGATGTGTCCCAGACACAAGCTGCCACCACCTTGAATTTATCCTGCCGTGGCAGGACCATACGCAATCTGCAAATAGACATCAGGAACCTGGGGTGGTGAGGTTTTTCTCACAGGGAAAAGGGCCGAAATTCATGTTGAGGCACCTGTGGCACTGAACAAGCAGTTGCCTCCAAAAAATCTGAATGGCACAGGATGTTTCCAGAGCCAAGCTGCCACCACCTCGAACTCGTGACCTGACAGTCCTGAGCGCATCCTGCAAACTGACATCAGGAATCTCGGGTAGTAAATTTTGTTGCAGAGGGAAAAGGGCCCACACTCCTCCTCAGGGGCCTGTGGCCCTGAGTGGGCAGCCTCCTCCTGAAAATCCAAAAAGCACAGAATGTGTCCCAGACCCAAGCTGCCACCACTTTGAATTTGTGCTTCCAGGACATTCCAAAGTGCATCCTTTAAACTGACATCTGCAACCTGGGGTGGTGAGTTTTGTTTCACAGGGAAAAACGCAGGCATTCGTGATCCTGGCCCTGAGTGGGCACCCGCTTCCAAAATAGCTAAACAGCACAGGATGTGTCCCAGACCCAAGCTGCAACTATTTTGAACTTGTGCTTCCCTGACAGACCCAAGCACATCAGAACCCTGGTGTGGCGAGTCTTGTTTCACAGGGAAAAGGGCTTGCAGTTGTCTTCAGGGGCCTGTGGCCCTGAGTGCGTAGCCAATTCCGGACAATCCAAAACAGCACAGGATACATCCCAGACCCAAGCTGCCACCATTTCCAACTATTGCTTCCCTGACAGTCCCAAGTGCATCCTGCAAACTGACATCTGCAACCTGGGGTGGTGATCTTGATTTCACAGGGAAAAGAGCTGGCATTCATCATCCTGGCCCTGAGTGGACACCCGCTTCCAAAGTATCTAAATGGCACCGGATCTGTCCCGGACAGAAGCTGCTGCCACCTCAATCTTCTGCTTCCCTGACAGTCCCCAGCATGTCCTGCAAACTGACATCAGGAACGTGGGGTGGTGAGTCTTGTTTCATAGGGAAAAGGGCCCGCAGTTGTCTTCAGGGGCCTGTAGCCCTGAGTGGGCAGCCTCCTCCTGAAAATCCAAAACAGCACAGGATACATCCCAGACCCAAGCTGCCACCACTTTGATATTGTGCTTCCCTGACAGACCCAAGCACATGCTGCAAAGTGAGATCAGAACCCTGGTGTGGCAACTTTTGTTTCACAGGGAAAAGGGCCCGCAGTTGTCTTCAAGGGCCTGTGGCCCTGAGTGAGTGGCCAAATCCTGAAAATCCAAACAGCACAGGATTTGTCCCAGACCCAAGCTACCACCACTTTGAATTTGTGCTTCCAGGACATTGCCAAGCACATCCTGCAAACTGACATCTGCAACCTGGGGTGGTGACCTTGGTTTCACAGGGAAAAGAGCAGGCATTCATGATGAACCTAAGTGGGCGGCTGCTTCCAAAACATCCAAATGGCGCAGGATGTTTCCCAGACCCAAGTTAACACCACTTCAATCTTCTGCTTCCCTGACAGTCCCAAGCGCATCCTGCCAACTGACATCAGGACCCTGGTGTGGCGAGTTTTTTTCCCCAGGGAGAAGGGCTGGAATTCATGTTGAGGCACCTGTGGCACTGAATAAGCAAGTGCCTCCAAAAAAGCTGAATGGCAGAGGATGTTTCCAGAGCCACGCTGCCACCATCTCAAACTCGTTCCCTGACAGTCCCGAGCGCATCCTGCAAACTGACATCAGGAATCTCGGGTGGTAAATTTTGTTGCAGAGGGAAAAGGGCCCACACTCCTCCTCAGGGGCCTGTGGCCCTGAGTGGGCAGCCTCCTCCTGAAAATCAAAACAGCACAGGATACATCCCAGACCCAAGCTGCCACCACTTTGATATTGTGCTTCCAGGACATTGCCAAGCGCATCCTGCAAACTGACATCTGCAACCTGGGGTGGTGATCTTGGTTTCACAGGGAAAAGAGCGGGCATTCGCGGCCCTGAGTGGGCACCCGCTTCCAAAATACCTAAACGGCACCGGATGTGTCCCGGACACAAGCTGCTGCCACCACCTCAATCTTCCGCTTCCCTGACAGTCCTGAGCGCATCCTGCAAACTGAAATCAGGAACCTGGGGTGGTGAGTTTTATTTCACAGGGAAAAGGGCCCGCAGTTGTCTTCAGGGGCCTGTGGCCCTGAGTGGGCAGCCTCCTCCTGAAAATCAAAACAGCACAGGATACATCCCAGACCCAAGCTGCCACCACTTTGATATTGTGCTTCCAGGACATTGCCAAGCACATCCTGCAAACTGACATCTGCAACCTGGGGTGGTGATCTTGGTTTCACAGGGAAAAGAGCGGGCATTCGTGGCCCTGAGTGGGCACCCGCTTCCAAAATACCTAAACGGCACTGGATCTGTCCCGGACACAAGCTGCTGCCACCACCTCAATCTTCCGCTTCCCTGACAGTCCTGAGCGCATCCTGTAAACTGACATCAGGAACCTGGTGTGGTGAGTTTTGTTTCACAGGAAAAAGGGCCCGCAGTTGTCTTCAGGGGCCTGTGGCCCTGAGTGGGCAGCCTCCTCCTGAAAATCCAAAACAGCACAGGATACATCCCAGACCCAAGCTGCCACCACTTTGATATTGTGCTTCCCTGACAGACCCAAGCACATGCTGCAAAGTGAGATCAGAACCCTGGTGTGGCAACTTTTGTTTCACAGGGAAAAGGGCCCGCTGTTGTCTTCAAGGTCCTGTGGCCCTGAGTGCGTGGCCAAATCCTGAAAATCCAAACAGCAAAGGATTTGTCCCAGACCCAAGCTACCACCACTTTGAATTTTGCTTCCCTGACAGTCCCAAGCGCATCCTGCAAACCGACATCTGCAACCTGGGGTGGTGATCTTGGTTTCACAGGGAAAAGAGCAGGCATTCATGATGAACCTAAGTGGGCGGCTGCTTCCAAAACATCCAAATGGCGCAGGATGTTTCCCAGACCCAAGTTAACACCACTTCAGTCTTCTGCTTCCCTGACAGTCCCGAGCGCATCCTGCCAACTGACATCAGGACCCTGGGGTGGCGAGTTTTTTCCCCAGGGAGAAGGGCTGGAATTCATGTTGAGGCACCTGTGGCACTGAATAAGCACGTGCCTCCAAAAAAGCTGAATGGCAGAGGATGTTTCCAGAGCCACGCTGCCACCATCTCAAACTCGTTCCCTGACAGTCCCGAGCGCATCCTGCAAACTGACATCAGGAATCTCGGGTGGTAAATTTTGTTGCAGAGGGAAAAGGGCCCACACTCCTCCTCAGGGGCCTGTGGCCCTGAGTGGGCAGCCTCCTCCTGAAAATCAAAACAGCACAGGATACATCCCAGACCCAAGCTGCCACCACTTTGATATTGTGCTTCCAGGACATTGCCAAGCGCATCCTGCAAACTGACATCTGCAACCTGGGGTGGTGATCTTGGTTTCACAGGAAAAGAGCCGGCATTCGTGGCCCTGAGTGGGCACCCGCTTCCAAAATACCTAAACGGCACCGGATGTGTCCCGGACACAAGCTGCTGCCACCACCTCAATCTTCCGCTTCCCTGACAGTCCTGAGCGCATCCTGCAAACTGACATCAGGAATCTCGGGTGGTGAGTTTTGTTTCACAGGTAAATGGGCCCGCAGTTGTCTTCAGGGGCCTGTGGCCCTGAGTGGGCAGCCTCCTCCTGAAAATCAAAACAGCACAGGATACATCCCAGACCCAAGCTGCCACCACTTTGATATTGTGCTTCCAGGACATTGCCAAGCGCATCCTGCAAACTGACATCTGCAACCTGGGGTGGTGATCTTGGTTTCACAGGGAAAAGAGCCGGCATTCGTGGCCCTGAGTGGGCACCCGCTTCCAAAATATCTAAACGGCACCGGATCTGTCCCGGACACAAGCTGCTGCCACCACCTCAATCTTCTGCTTCCCTGACAGTCCTGAGCGCATCCTGCAAACTGACATCAGGAACCTGGGGTGGTGAGTTTTGTTTCACAGGGAAAAGGGCCCGCAGTTGTCTTCAGGGGCCTGTGGCCCTGAGTGGGCAGCCTCCTCCTGAAAATCCAAAACAGCACAGGATACATCCCAGACCCAAGCTGCCACCACTTTGATATTCTGCTTCCCTGACAGACCCAAGCACATGCTGCAAAGTGAGATCAGAACCCTGGTGTGGCTTGTTTCACAGGGAAAAGGGCCCGCAGTTGTCTTCAAGGGCCTGTGGCCCTGAGTGCGTGGCCAAATCCTGAAAATCCAAACAGCAAAGGATTTGTCCCAGACCCAAGCTACCACCACTTTGAATTTTGCTTCCCTGACAGTCCTGAGCGCATCCTGCAAACTGACATCTGCAACCTGGGGTGGTGATCTTGCTTTCACAGGGAAAAGAGAAGGCATTCATGATGAACCTAAGTGGGCGGCTGCTTCCAAAACATCCAAATGGCGCAGGATGTTTCCCAGACCCAAGTTAACACCACTTCAATCTTCTGCTTCCCTGACAGTCCCGAGCGCATCCTGCCAACTGACATCAGGACCCTGGGGTGGCGAGTTTTTTCCCCAGGGAGAAGGGCTGGAATTCATGTTGAGGCACCTGTGGCACTGAATAAGCAAGTGCCTCCAAAAAAGCTGAATGGCAGAGGATGTTTCCAGAGCCACGCTGCCACCATCTCAAACTCGTTCCCTGACAGTCCCGAGCGCATCCTGCAAACTGACATCAGGAATCTCGGGTGGTAAATTTTGTTGCAGAGGGAAAAGGGCCCACACTCCTCCTCAGGGGCCTGTGGCCCTGAGTGGGCAGCCTCCTCCTGAAAATCAAAACAGCACAGGATACATCCCAGACCCAAGCTGCCACCACTTTGAATTTGTGCTTCCAGGACATTGCCAAGCGCATCCTGCAAACTGACATCTGCAACCTGGGGTGGTGATCTTGGTTTCACAGGGAAAAGAGCGGGCATTCGTGGCCCTGAGTGGGCACCCGCTTCCAAAATATCTAAACGGCACCGGATCTGTCCCGGACACAAGCTGCTGCCACCACCTCAATCTTCTGCTTCCCTGACAGTCCTGAGCGCATCCTGCAAACTGACATCAGGAACCTGGGGTGGTGAGTTTTGTTTCACAGGGAAAAGGGCCCGCAGTTGTCTTCAGGGGCCTGTGGCCCTGAGTGGGCAGCCTCCTCCTGAAAATCCCAAACAGCACAGGATACATCCCAGACCCAAGCTGCCACCACTTTGATATTGTGCTTCCAGGACATTGCCAAGCGCATCCTGCAAACTGACATCTGCAACCTGGGGTGGTGATCTTGGTTTCACAGGGAAAAGAGCGGGCATTCGTGGCCCTGAGTGGGCACCCGCTTCCAAAATATCTAAACGGCACTGGATCTGTCCCGGACACAACCTGCTGCCACCACCTCAATCTTCTGCTTCCCTGACAGTCCTGAGCGCATCCTGCAAACTGACATCAGGAACCTGGGGTGGTGAGTTTTGTTTCACAGGGAAAAGGGCCCGCAGTTGTCTTCAGGGGCCTGTGGCCCTGAGTGGGCAGCCTCCTCCTGAAAATCCAAAACAGCACAGGATACATCCCAGACCCAAGCTGCCACCACTTTGATATTGTGCTTCCCTGACAGACCCAAGCACATGCTGCAAAGTGAGATCAGAACCCTGGTGTGGCAACTTTTGTTTCACAGGGAAAAGGGCCCGCAGTTGTCTTCAAGGGCCTGTGGCCCTGAGTGCGTGGCCAAATCCTGAAAATCCAAACAGCAAAGGATTTGTCCCAGACCCAAGCTACCACCACTTTGAATTTTGCTTCCCTGACAGTCCCGAGCGCATCCTGCAAACTGACATCTGCAACCTGGGGTGGTGATCTTGCTTTCACAGGGAAAAGAGAAGGCATTCATGATGAACCTAAGTGGGCGGCTGCTTCCAAAACATCCAAATGGCGCAGGATGTTTCCCAGACCCAAGTTAACACCACTTCAATCTTCTGCTTCCCTGACAGTCCCAAGCGCATCCTGCCAACTGACATCAGGACCCTGGTGTGGCGAGTTTTTTTCCCCAGGGAGAAGGGCTGGAATTCATGTTGAGGCACCTGTGGCACTGAATAAGCACGTGCCTCCAAAAAAGCTGAATGGCAGAGGATGTTTCCAGAGCCACGCTGCCACCATCTCAAACTCGTTCCCTGACAGTCCCGAGCGCATCCTGCAAACTGACATCAGGAATCTCGGGTGGTAAATTTTGTTGCAGAGGGAAAAGGGCCCACACTCCTCCTCAGGGGCCTGTGGCCCTGAGTGGGCAGCCTCCTCCTGAAAATCAAAACAGCACAGGATACATCCCAGACCCAAGCTGCCACCACTTTGATATTGTGCTTCCAGGACATTGCCAAGCGCATCCTGCAAACTGACATCTGCAACCTGGGGTGGTGATCTTGGTTTCACAGGGAAAAGAGCGGGCATTCGTGGCCCTGAGTGGGCACCCGCTTCCAAAATACCTAAACGGCACCGGATGTGTCCCGGACACAAGCTGCTGCCACCACCTCAATCTTCTGCTTCCCTGACAGTCCTGAGCGCATCCTGCAAACTGACATCAGGAACCTGGGGTGGTGAGTTTTGTTTCACAGGGAAAAGGGCCCGCAGTTGTCTTCAGGGGCCTGTGGCCCTGAGTGGGCAGCCTCCTCCTGAAAATCAAAACAGCACAGGATACATCCCAGACCCAAGCTGCCACCACTTTGATATTGTGCTTCCAGGACATTGCCAAGCGCATCCTGCAAACTGACATCTGCAACCTGGGGTGGTGATCTTGGTTTCACAGGGAAAAGAGCCGGCATTCGTGGCCCTGAGTGGGCACCCGCTTCCAAAATATCTAAACGGCACCGGATCTGTCCCGGACACAAGCTGCTGCCACCACCTCAATCTTCTGCTTCCCTGACAGTCCTGAGCGCATCCTGCAAACTGACATCAGGAACCTGGGGTGGTGAGTTTTGTTTCACAGGGAAAAGGGCCCGCAGTTGTCTTCAGGGGCCTGTGGCCCTGAGTGGGCAGCCTCCTCCTGAAAATCCAAAACAGTACAGGATACATCCCAGACCCAAGCTGCCACCACTTTGATATTGTGCTTCCCTGACAGACCCAAGCACATGCTGCAAAGTGAGATCAGAACCCTGGTGTGGCAACTTTTGTTTCACAGGAAAAAGGGCCCGCAGTTGTCTTCAAGGGCCTGTGGCCCTGAGTGCGTGGCCAAATCCTGAAAATCCAAACAGCAAAGGATTTGTCCCAGACCCAAGCTACCACCACTTTGAATTTTGCTTCCCTGACAGTCCTGAGCGCATCCTGCAAACTGACATCTGCAACCTGGGGTGGTGATCTTGCTTTCACAGGGAAAAGAGCAGGCATTCATGATGAACCTAAGTGGGCGGCTGCTTCCAAAACATCCAAATGGCGC
Organism: Anomalospiza imberbis; assembly: GCF_031753505.1. NCBI lineage: Eukaryota > Metazoa > Chordata > Aves > Passeriformes > Viduidae > Anomalospiza > Anomalospiza imberbis. The sequence continues at coordinate 167,729 of NW_027099794.1, read as the reverse complement.
AGGATGTTTCCCAGACCCAAGTTAACACCACTTCAATCTTCTGCTTCCCTGACAGTCCCAAGCGCATCCTGCCAACTGACATCAGGACCCTGGGGTGGCGAGTTTTTTTCCCCAGGGAGAAGGGCTGGAATTCATGTTGAGGCACCTGTGGCACTGAATAAGCACGTGCCTCCAAAAAAGCTGAATGGCAGAGGATGTTTCCAGAGCCACGCTGCCACCATCTCAAACTCGTTCCCTGACAGTCCCGAGCGCATCCTGCAAACTGACATCAGGAATCTCGGGTGGTAAATTTTGTTGCAGAGGGAAAAGGGCCCACACTCCTCCTCAGGGGCCTGTGGCCCTGAGTGGGCAGCCTCCTCCTGAAAATCAAAACAGCACAGGATACATCCCAGACCCAAGCTGCCACCACTTTGATATTGTGCTTCCAGGACATTGCCAAGCGCATCCTGCAAACTGACATCTGCAACCTGGGGTGGTGATCTTGGTTTCACAGGGAAAAGAGCCGGCATTCGTGGCCCTGAGTGGGCACCCGCTTCCAAAATATCTAAACGGCACCGGATCTGTCCCGGACACAAGCTGCTGCCACCACCTCAATCTTCTGCTTCCCTGACAGTCCTGAGCGCATCCTGCAAACTGACATCAGGAACCTGGGGTGGTGAGTTTTGTTTCACAGGGAAAAGGGCCCGCAGTTGTCTTCAGGGGCCTGTGGCCCTGAGTGGGCAGCCTCCTCCTGAAAATCAAAACAGCACAGGATACATCCCAGACCCAAGCTGCCACCACTTTGATATTGTGCTTCCAGGACATTGCCAAGCGCATCCTGCAAACTGACATCTGCAACCTGGGGTGGTGATCTTGGTTTCACAGGGAAAAGAGCCGGCATTCGTGGCCCTGAGTGGGCACCCGCTTCCAAAATATCTAAACGGCACAGGATGTGTCCCGGACACAAGCTGCTGCCACCACCTCAATCTTCTGCTTCCCTGACAGTCCTGAGCGCATCCTGCAAACTGACATCAGGAACCTGGGGTGGTGAGTTTTGTTTCACAGGGAAAAGGGCCCGCAGTTGTCTTCAGGGGCCTGTGGCCCTGAGTGGGCAGCCTCCTCCTGAAAATCAAAACAGCACAGGATACATCCCAGACCCAAGCTGCCACCACTTTGAATTTGTGCTTCCAGGACATTGCCAAGCGCATCCTGCAAACTGACATCTGCAACCTGGGGTGGTGATCTTGGTTTCACAGGGAAAAGAGCCGGCATTCGTGGCCCTGAGTGGGCACCCGCTTCCAAAATATCTAAACGGCACAGGATGTGTCCCGGACACAAGCTGCTGCCACCACCTCAATCTTCTGCTTCCCTGACAGTCCTGAGCGCATCCTGCAAACTGACATCAGGAACCTGGGGTGGTGAGTTTTGTTTCACAGGGAAAAGGGCCCGCAGTTGTCTTCAGGGGCCTGTGGCCCTGAGTGGGCAGCCTCCTCCTGAAAATCAAAACAGCACAAGATACATCCGAGACCCAAGCTGCCACCACTTTGAATTTGTGCTTCCTGACAGTCCCAAGCACATGCTGCAAACTGACATCTGCAACCTGGGCTGGTGATTTTTTTTTTTCCAGGTAAAATGGCCAGGTTCAGGTACTTGAGGCCTAGCATGGGCAGCGGCTTCCAACATATGCAAACAGTGCAGGATCTTTGCCATACCGGACCTGCCACTACCTCAGCCTTTTTCTCTCTTAATAGTCCCAAGCGTGTCCTGCCAACTGATATCAGGATCCGGGAGTGGCAAGTCTTGGTTCACAGGGAAAAAGGCTAGCGTTCAGGCACCTCTGGCACTGAGTGGGCAGCGTCCACCTAAAAATCTGAATGGCACTGGATGTGTCCCAGACCCAAGCTGCCACCACCTCAGACTTGTGCTTCCCTGACAGTCCCAAGCACATGCTGCAGACTGACATCAGCACTTGGGAGTGGTCATCTTTGTTTCACATGGAAAAGTGCCAGTGTTCGTGTTCAGGGACACAAATGATGAGGAACAGGAGATTTTAACCTCAATCCAAACCCTTTAAAAGGAGGAACAACAGTCCTGCCCTCTCACATTAACCCTTAGGATGATTAAAAAGTGTGGGGGAGGAGGGTTACCCTCAAATCAAAACCCGGCATACAACAACAGTATTTTTCGCCTTCCATTCAGAATAGAACCCAGGGATTCCCTGACACAGCTGTGATACCCCTAACATCCTGGAAAAGGCAGATTTTCCTTCAATCAACACCCTACAAACCACAAGTGAAAGGGGATGCCTCCCAGCACAAACACAGACAATAGTGAAAGAGGAGTCGCTTCCCCCACTTTGAATTTCTTTTATCCTCCTAAACCCCCCCCTTTTTTTTTTTTTTTTTCTGGGAGCACAGAGGATGGATTGGCAAGATAAAATTTGAAAGGGAAAGGAGAAAAGTTCCTGCTACAAATCCACATGCACATCCACCTGTTTGCTGGTTCCCAGCACAAAGGTTTGTCCCTCGATAGCTCCTTTAAACAATGCTCGAGGTATCCAAGTGCATATCCAGGTGATCACCAAGGCCCTGTCCCAAACTCCCAGAGGCCTTCCATGAGTCAGCCCTAGAAGCCCCTCATGAACCTCTCTCCTTCAACAGCTCCATGCAAAAGTGAGCTGAGGCAAACCCCCTTAAAAGAGCCCCCGGCAGGAGCCGGCCCCTCCTCATACTCACAGCTCACACCTGGGGCTGCTCTGGATTTCTTTCCAAAGGATTTTAGAGACAAATCCCTATTTTCAGCAATAGCTATAAAAATGAAACACTTGACAGGATTTAGTATTCTACACACACCCCTCCCTGTGCATTCTGGGGCAGCTTTGGGTCCCTCTGGGGGACAGCACCCAGCAAGACACACCCCCCCCTCCCCATTAACCACCCACCTTCTCCTCCACTACAGAGCACCTCAAATGACATCAGAGCCCCACGTCTTTGCCCCCTTTTCCTGGCCCCCAGAGAAGTCACAGAATGAGTCAAACCACCCTAGACAGCAGCCCAGCACTTCCTTCAATCCCTCTCCACGTGTCCATCCCCCCAAAAAGGGACTCCGCCCAACAAGAAAGGGGGGCAGCTCCAAGAAGGGTTTAAGTTACTGCCCAGCCTCGCTGTCACAGGCGAGGGGCAGAAAGAGGGAGTGGCGGGGACGCGGCACGGACAGCACGGCACAGAGCGGGGGCCGCTCTCGGCACGATGCCGGGAAAGCCCCGGGTCTGGCAGTGCCGGGCGGCGTTTGGCCAGCACGGGGGGATCCGCGAGAGCCTCCGGCCCCGTGCGGGGACTCCTGCCAGGGCCTAGGGGCGCCACGCCGGGCCTCGGCCCTCTGGGCTTTATTCTCCGGCGCCCCGAGCCCCCTGGCTGCGGGGAAAGAAGGAAAGGGGCGACGGGAAGAGAGAAGGGCTAGCAGGGCATGAGAAAGGGTAGGGAGGGAGGTCGGGCTGTGGAGGAAAGCGGGAGGGGAAGGGAAAGGCCGGCAGCGGGGAAGAGGGACGGTGGACAGAGGAGGGAGAGAAGGGGAAGAGAATGGAGGAGCCTAGTAGGGACGGGACAGGAAGGAGTGAGGGCAGTGGGGTGACAGGTTTGGGAGGGAGAGGAGGTTCTGGGGGACAAAGAACAGGAATATGAGGAGAAGGAAGGAAGGGTAGCGGGAAAAGGAGGGGAGGCCAAAAAGGGAGAGAAAGGGGTTGGCTTTGGGAAGAGCAGGAAATGGGGGAAAGACAGGGAGAAGAGGAGGTACACGGGGAGGACGAAGGAGGGGTAGAGAGAGGGACAGGAGGGGGAGCCTCATAGACCGCCGACTCCACCCCAAGCCCACCCCGGTGCCCTGCCCTGCTCAGGATGCTGCGCTCGGCTCCTCAGCTGAATTCAGCTGTTATCGGCTAACCTCGGCTGGATTCACATCTTTGGCACAGCTTGACTCAGCTGAACTCGTTGCCTCTTGCTTAGTTCGACTCAGCTTGGATTGGTTCAACTCCCTGGGGGCGGCACGGCCTCCCATTCAGCGTGCACAGCTTGGTGCTCTCCTGCTGCTGACTGCCATGGGCGGCCCGGCCGTCGCACGGAAAGCCCCCGGGTAAGACTAGACAAAGCAGTTTCTATGTTAAACCCTTTCTGTCCTATAAGTACAAAACTTATCTACCTCCTTTGTTTTCTCTTTTTCTTCATTGATTTCAAAACCAGATTAACAAAAAACTTCTCCTAAAAAAGACTTGATAAGTAGTCAAGAAAGTAGTCCCATAAATTCCATAATCAGAAGGTAGAATTATGTTTCCACAAAAAATACACCACATGAGAGTCCTACCAACTGTGTCAAACCTTGTTTAAAATACTCAAGAAAACCCCCAAGAGAAATAGTTACACAAAAAAAAAAAAACCACATAAGTTACACTAACTAAAACCACCCATTCAAATACACCATGTTTATTGGTCACCAATCCTAAAAATCTATTTTCTACATGCCTTGTTAGTATACCTCTTCATAACTAACCTTATCCCTCAAAGACTACAAATGGTAAATACAAAAATTCCTCCACATAACAAACTTAAAAGAACAATTACACATAATTATCCCAAATTCCATTTTCACTACAAAACTTAAAATTACAACAAACATTCAAGAAATACCCGTGTAAATTATTAAATTACAAAAAAATCCACCCATACCACAAAGTAGTGACCTCAAAATATCACACCTAAAATTTAAAAACATTCATCCAACTAGAGGCCCACCATAATAATAATCCAAAAAAAAAATCAAAAAATACACGATCAAAACAAAAAAAAATTTACTTCAAAATATAAATTCCCACTAAAGTGACAACCTAAAACGGTTGGCCATTTCCGGGGCGGTATCGCCGTAATACAAGCGGCCCACCTAGAGCACACAGACAAGAATGGAGGCTAAGAGCTGCACCAGAAATTGAGACCTGAGCACTAACAACTGCTGCCAGCCACCGGTCACTGCTCACCTTGCCCACTTACCTTGACTGCTAAGAGCTGCCTTTAGTTCCTAAAAATAAAGACACAGAACAATGCTGTAACACAGAGGCACCATTTTCGCTTCCCCCGCAAAGACAAACGGTGACTCACCTTCTCGGGGGGACCCTCTGCCACCGATTCCATCTGGCTGCATCTGAAAGAATGTAAGGACAAAAATCAGGGCACTGCAGGAGAACTTCACAGCTCCAGACATCCTACAAATCCCATCTAGAGTCCAAAGACGCCCTACATTACAAATTTCCAGGCCCCGGGACATGCCCCGCTATATACCTACACCAGGCTATGCAGCAGGGCAGAGCAGCTCCAGGCCAAACACCCAGACACCCGTGACACAGAACAAGACAAACAAGGGGACACAACGGGGGGAGAAAACCCTGGGCGAGAAAAGAAGGCCCTCAGGGAGCCAGAGGCTGCCGAATGAGAGTACCTAGGTGAGACTGATGGCGGGCCTATAAGGCTCAGGGAACCCTGCAGGAAGGAAGAAGATGCTAACTGAATGACCTATTCCAAGCAACGCAGAGACGGATGCCCGAGAACCCTAGGGTCAGAATGCTCTACGGATCTTCGCATTGGTACCCGTCCTAATCTGCTAGGACGGATGGTTGCAGTGCACAGCTGTCGAGAACAGCTCAGAACAAGACCTCAAAAGACAGCTGACCGGATGCTGCGCCGATGCCCGCCCGGGCTCCCGAGTCAAAGGAAAGAAGGAATCGGCACTGGGCCGAGGAACACAGATGAGATCAGAGAGGCAAAGATGGACACCTGGGCTTCTGATAAGCCCCTCAAAGGACTAAGGCAAAAGACACAGAAGGCACGACGGACAAGTGACACACCGTGCACCGGCACTGCTCTGCCCTGAGCACTTCAGCACTGGGAGGCTTTTCCTTTATGTGGCCTAAGGGGCCACCCCCATCTCCAAAGCTGCCTCAGAAAGCCCTCCCAGCGCCTCGCTTTCATCCCCCTCTCAGCCTCCTAGCCCCCGACTTATCTCTCGGACGTCCGGGGCGAGAATCCACGTCGGCTGCGAAGGAAGGCCGCCTCGCCCGCTGGCAGTTTCCTTGAGTCACCGACCTGGGGCCCCTTTGCTGAGCTGCAAGCAAGAACACCAAACATCACTGCACGATCTTAGCCGCACAGCGGCCAGTAAGCAACAATTCTGCTACTCACCGTTCCCCTAAGAACGCCCGGCTCCTCGGGCCCCACGCTTCGGCCGCGCCCGGAGGCCGACGAACTCGTGGCAGGGTCTGCCTGGGTGAAGAGGAGACGAGGTGAGGTGGCATTGCTGAAACTCGAGCGGACCCTGGCACCTCCTCAATAGCTCCCCGACTCACAGCAAGTCCTCGGCCGCTCCTGAAGGCTCCCCGGGTGACACCCTCAAATGACCGAGATCAAGGCTTCATCACAGAGCCGTGTCCTGCCTCCGAATTCCCACGAGAGCGACGAAGTGGGTCTGTGGGCCACTTGCTGAGGGGGTCTCGGCGTAACACGAGCGGCCCGCCTAGAGCACACAGACAAGAATGGAGGCTAAGAGCTGCACCAGAAATTGAGACCTGAGCACTAACAACTGCTGCCAGCCACCGGTCACTGCTCACCTTGCCCACTTACCTTGACTGCTAAGAGCTGCCTTTAGTTCCTAAAAATAAAGACACAGAACAATGCTGTAACACAGAGGCACCATTTTCGCTTCCCCCGCAAAGACAAACGGTGACTCACCTTCTCGGGGGGACCCTCTGCCACCGATTCCATCTGGCTGCATCTGAAAGAATGTAAGGACAAAAATCAGGGCACTGCAGGAGAACTTCACAGCTCCAGACATCCTACAAATCCCATCTAGAGTCCAAAGACGCCCTACATTACAAATTTCCAGGCCCCGGGACATGCCCCGCTATATACCTACACCAGGCTATGCAGCAGGGCAGAGCAGCTCCAGGCCAAACACCCAGACACCCGTGACACAGAACAAGACAAACAAGGGGACACAACGGGGGGAGAAAGCCCTGGGCGAGAAAAGAAGGCCCTCAGGGAGCCAGAGGCTGCCGAATGAGAGTACCTAGGTGAGACTGATGGCGGGCCTATAAGGCTCAGGGAACCCTGCAGGAAGGAAGAAGATGCTAACTGAATGACCTATTCCAAGCAACGCAGAGACGGATGCCCGAGAACCCTAGGGTCAGAATGCTCTACGGATCTTCGCATTGGTACCCGTCCTAATCTGCTAGGACGGATGGTTGCAGTGCACAGCTGTCGAGAACAGCTCAGAACAAGACCTCAAAAGACAGCTGACCGGATGCTGCGCCGATGCCCGCCCGGGCTCCCGAGTCAAAGGAAAGAAGGAATCGGCACTGGGCCGAGGAACACAGATGAGATCAGAGAGGCAAAGATGGACACCTGGGCTTCTGATAAGCCCCTCAAAGGACTAAGGCAAAAGACACAGAAGGCACGACGGACAAGTGACACACCGTGCACCGGCACTGCTCTGCCCTGAGCACTTCAGCACTGGGAGGCTTTTCCTTTATGTGGCCTAAGGGGCCACCCCCATCTCCAAAGCTGCCTCAGAAAGCCCTCCCAGCGCCTCGCTTTCATCCCCCTCTCAGCCTCCTAGCCCCCGACTTATCTCTCGGACGTCCGGGGTGAGAATCCACGTCGGCTGCGAAGGAAGGCCGCCTCGCCCGCTGGCAGTTTTCTTGAGTCACCGACCTGGGGCCCCTTTGCTGAGCTGCAAGCAAGAACACCAAACATCACTGCACGATCTTAGCCGCACAGCGGCCAGTAAGCAACAATTCTGCTACTCACCGTTCCCCTAAGAACGCCCGGCTCCTCGGGCCCCACGCTTCGGCCGCGCCCGGAGGCCGACGAACTCGTGGCAGGGTCTGCCTGGGTGAAGAGGAGACGAGGTGAGGTGGCATTGCTGAAACTCGAGCGGACCCTGGCACCTCCTCAATAGCTCCCCGACTCACAGCAAGTCCTCGGCCGCTCCTGAAGGCTCCCCGGGTGACACCCTCAAATGACCGAGATCAAGGCTTCATCACAGAGCCGTGTCCTGCCTCCGAATTCCCACGAGAGCGACGAAGTGGGTCTGTGGGCCACTTGCTGAGGGGGTCTCGGCGTAACACGAGCGGCCCGCCTAGAGCACACAGACAAGAATGGAGGCTAAGAGCTGCACCAGAAATTGAGACCTGAGCACTAACAACTGCTGCCAGCCACCGGTCACTGCTCACCTTGCCCACTTACCTTGACTGCTAAGAGCTGCCTTTAGTTCCTAAAAATAAAGACACAGAACAATGCTGTAACACAGAGGCACCATTTTCGCTTCCCCCGCAAAGACAAACGGTGACTCACCTTCTCGGGGGGACCCTCTGCCACCGATTCCATCTGGCTGCATCTGAAAGAATGTAAGGACAAAAATCAGGGCACTGCAGGAGAACTTCACAGCTCCAGACATCCTACAAATCCCATCTAGAGTCCAAAGACGCCCTACATTACAAATTTCCAGGCCCCGGGACATGCCCCGCTATATACCTACACCAGGCTATGCAGCAGGGCAGAGCAGCTCCAGGCCAAACACCCAGACACCCGTGACACAGAACAAGACAAACAAGGGGACACAACGGGGGGAGAAAACCCTGGGCGAGAAAAGAAGGCCCTCAGGGAGCCAGAGGCTGCCGAATGAGAGTACCTAGGTGAGACTGATGGCGGGCCTATAAGGCTCAGGGAACCCTGCAGGAAGGAAGAAGATGCTAACTGAATGACCTATTCCAAGCAACGCAGAGACGGATGCCCGAGAACCCTAGGGTCAGAATGCTCTACGGATCTTCGCATTGGTACCCGTCCTAATCTGCTAGGACGGATGGTTGCAGTGCACAGCTGTCGAGAACAGCTCAGAACAAGACCTCAAAAGACAGCTGACCGGATGCTGCGCCGATGCCCGCCCGGGCTCCCGAGTCAAAGGAAAGAAGGAATCGGCACTGGGCCGAGGAACACAGATGAGATCAGAGAGGCAAAGATGGACACCTGGGCTTCTGATAAGCCCCTCAAAGGACTAAGGCAAAAGACACAGAAGGCACGACGGACAAGTGACACACCGTGCACCGGCACTGCTCTGCCCTGAGCACTTCAGCACTGGGAGGCTTTTCCTTTATGTGGCCTAAGGGGCCACCCCCATCTCCAAAGCTGCCTCAGAAAGCCCTCCCAGCGCCTCGCTTTCATCCCCCTCTCAGCCTCCTAGCCCCCGACTTATCTCTCGGACGTCCGGGGTGAGAATCCACGTCGGCTGCGAAGGAAGGCCGCCTCGCTCGCTGGCAGTTTCCTTGAGTCACCGACCTGGGGCCCCTTTGCTGAGCTGCAAGCAAGAACACCAAACATCACTGCACGATCTTAGCCGCACAGCGGCCAGTAAGCAACAATTCTGCTACTCACCGTTCCCCTAAGAACGCCCGGCTCCTCGGGCCCCACGCTTCGGCCGCGCCCGGAGGCCGACGAACTCGTGGCAGGGTCTGCCTGGGTGAAGAGGAGACGAGGTGAGGTGGCATTGCTGAAACTCGAGCGGACCCTGGCACCTCCTCAATAGCTCCCCGACTCACAGCAAGTCCTCGGCCGCTCCTGAAGGCTCCCCGGGTGACACCCTCAAATGACCGAGATCAAGGCTTCATCACAGAGCCGTGTCCTGCCTCCGAATTCCCACGAGAGCGACGAAGTGGGTCTGTGGGCCACTTGCTGAGGGGGTCTCGGCGTAACACGAGCGGCCCGCCTAGAGCACACAGACAAGAATGGAGGCTAAGAGCTACACCAGAAATTGAGACCTGAGCACTAACAACTGCTGCCAGCCACCGGTCACTGCTCACCTTGCCCACTTACCTTGACTGCTAAGAGCTGCCTTTAGTTCCTAAAAATAAAGACACAGAACAATGCTGTAACACAGAGGCACCATTTTCGCTTCCCCCGCAAAGACAAACGGTGACTCACCTTCTCGGGGGGACCCTCTGCCACCGATTCCATCTGGCTGCATCTGAAAGAATGTAAGGACAAAAATCAGGGCACTGCAGGAGAACTTCACAGCTCCAGACATCCTACAAATCCCATCTAGAGTCCAAAGACGCCCTACATTACAAATTTCCAGGCCCCGGGACATGCCCCGCTATATACCTACACCAGGCTATGCAGCAGGGCAGAGCAGCTCCAGGCCAAACACCCAGACACCCGTGACACAGAACAAGACAAACAAGGGGACACAACGGGGGGAGAAAACCCTGGGCGAGAAAAGAAGGCCCTCAGGGAGCCAGAGGCTGCCGAATGAGAGTACCTAGGTGAGACTGATGGCGGGCCTATAAGGCTCAGGGAACCCTGCAGGAAGGAAGAAGATGCTAACTGAATGACCTATTCCAAGCAACGCAGAGACGGATGCCCGAGAACCCTAGGGTCAGAATGCTCTACGGATCTTCGCATTGGTACCCGTCCTAATCTGCTAGGACGGATGGTTGCAGTGCACAGCTGTCGAGAACAGCTCAGAACAAGACCTCAAAAGACAGCTGACCGGATGCTGCGCCGATGCCCGCCCGGGCTCCCGAGTCAAAGGAAAGAAGGAATCGGCACTGGGCCGAGGAACACAGATGAGATCAGAGAGGCAAAGATGGACACCTGGGCTTCTGATAAGCCCCTCAAAGGACTAAGGCAAAAGACACAGAAGGCACGACGGACAAGTGACACACCGTGCACCGGCACTGCTCTGCCCTGAGCACTTCAGCACTGGGAGGCTTTTCCTTTATGTGGCCTAAGGGGCCACCCCCATCTCCAAAGCTGCCTCAGAAAGCCCTCCCAGCGCCTCGCTTTCATCCCCCTCTCAGCCTCCTAGCCCCCGACTTATCTCTCGGACGTCCGGGGTGAGAATCCACGTCGGCTGCGAAGAAAGGCCGCCTCGCCCGCTGGCAGTTTCCTTGAGTCACCGACCTGGGGCCCCTTGCTGAGCTGCAAGCAAGAACACCAAACATCACTGCACAATCTTAGCCGCACAGCGGCCAGTAAGCAACAATTCTGCTACTCACCGTTCCCCTAAGAACGCCCGGCTCCTCGGGCCCCACGCTTCGGCCGCGCCCGGAGGCCGACGAACTCGTGGCAGGGTCTGCCTGGGTGAAGAGGAGACGAGGTGAGGTGGCATTGCTGAAACTCGAGCGGACCCTGGCACCTCCTCAATAGCTCCCCGACTCACAGCAAGTCCTCGGCCGCTCCTGAAGGCTCCCCGGGTGACACCCTCAAATGACCGAGATCAAGGCTTCATCACAGAGCCGTGTCCTGCCTCCGAATTCCCACGAGAGCGACGAAGTGGGTCTGTGGGCCACTTGCTGAGGGGGTCTCGGCGTAACACGAGCGGCCCGCCTAGAGCACACAGACAAGAATGGAGGCTAAGAGCTGCACCAGAAATTGAGACCTGAGCACTAACAACTGCTGCCAGCCACCGGTCACTGCTCACCTTGCCCACTTACCTTGACTGCTAAGAGCTGCCTTTAGTTCCTAAAAATAAAGACACAGAACAATGCTGTAACACAGAGGCACCATTTTCGCTTCCCCCGCAAAGACAAACGGTGACTCACCTTCTCGGGGGGACCCTCTGCCACCGATTCCATCTGGCTGCATCTGAAAGAATGTAAGGACAAAAATCAGGGCACTGCAGGAGAACTTCACAGCTCCAGACATCCTACAAATCCCATCTAGAGTCCAAAGACGCCCTACATTACAAATTTCCAGGCCCCGGGACATGCCCCGCTATATACCTACACCAGGCTATGCAGCAGGGCAGAGCAGCTCCAGGCCAAACACCCAGACACCCGTGACACAGAACAAGACAAACAAGGGGACACAACGGGGGGAGAAAACCCTGGGCGAGAAAAGAAGGCCCTCAGGGAGCCAGAGGCTGCCGAATGAGAGTACCTAGGTGAGACTGATGGCGGGCCTATAAGGCTCAGGGAACCCTGCAGGAAGGAAGAAGATGCTAACTGAATGACCTATTCCAAGCAACGCAGAGACGGATGCCCGAGAACCCTAGGGTCAGAATGCTCTACGGATCTTCGCATTGGTACCCGTCCTAATCTGCTAGGACGGATGGTTGCAGTGCACAGCTGTCGAGAACAGCTCAGAACAAGACCTCAAAAGACAGCTGACCGGATGCTGCGCCGATGCCCGCCCGGGCTCCCGAGTCAAAGGAAAGAAGGAATCGGCACTGGGCCGAGGAACACAGATGAGATCAGAGAGGCAAAGATGGACACCTGGGCTTCTGATAAGCCCCTCAAAGGACTAAGGCAAAAGACACAGAAGGCACGACGGACAAGTGACACACCGTGCACCGGCACTGCTCTGCCCTGAGCACTTCAGCACTGGGAGGCTTTTCCTTTATGTGGCCTAAGGGGCCACCCCCATCTCCAAAGCTGCCTCAGAAAGCCCTCCCAGCGCCTCGCTTTCATCCCCCTCTCAGCCTCCTAGCCCCCGACTTATCTCTCGGACGTCCGGGGTGAGAATCCACGTCGGCTGCGAAGGAAGGCCGCCTCGCCCGCTGGCAGTTTCCTTGAGTCACCGACCTGGGGCCCCTTTGCTGAGCTGCAAGCAAGAACACCAAACATCACTGCACGATCTTAGCCGCACAGCGGCCAGTAAGCAACAATTCTGCTACTCACCGTTCCCCTAAGAACGCCCGGCTCCTCGGGCCCCACGCTTCGGCCGCGCCCGGAGGCCGACGAACTCGTGGCAGGGTCTGCCTGGGTGAAGAGGAGACGAGGTGAGGTGGCATTGCTGAAACTCGAGCGGACCCTGGCACCTCCTCAATAGCTCCCCGACTCACAGCAAGTCCTCGGCCGCTCCTGAAGGCTCCCCGGGTGACACCCTCAAATGACCGAGATCAAGGCTTCATCACAGAGCCGTGTCCTGCCTCCGAATTCCCACGAGAGCGACGAAGTGGGTCTGTGGGCCACTTGCTGAGGGGGTCTCGGCGTAACACGAGCGGCCCGCCTAGAGCACACAGACAAGAATGGAGGCTAAGAGCTGCACCAGAAATTGAGACCTGAGCACTAACAACTGCTGCCAGCCACCGGTCACTGCTCACCTTGCCCACTTACCTTGACTGCTAAGAGCTGCCTTTAGTTCCTAAAAATAAAGACACAGAACAATGCTGTAACACAGAGGCACCATTTTCGCTTCCCCCGCAAAGACAAACGGTGACTCACCTTCTCGGGGGGACCCTCTGCCACCGATTCCATCTGGCTGCATCTGAAAGAATGTAAGGACAAAAATCAGGGCACTGCAGGAGAACTTCACAGCTCCAGACATCCTACAAATCCCATCTAGAGTCCAAAGACGCCCTACATTACAAATTTCCAGGCCCCGGGACATGCCCCGCTATATACCTACACCAGGCTATGCAGCAGGGCAGAGCAGCTCCAGGCCAAACACCCAGACACCCGTGACACAGAACAAGACAAACAAGGGGACACAACGGGGGGAGAAAACCCTGGGCGAGAAAAGAAGGCCCTCAGGGAGCCAGAGGCTGCCGAATGAGAGTACCTAGGTGAGACTGATGGCGGGCCTATAAGGCTCAGGGAACCCTGCAGGAAGGAAGAAGATGCTAACTGAATGACCTATTCCAAGCAACGCAGAGACGGATGCCCGAGAACCCTAGGGTCAGAATGCTCTACGGATCTTCGCATTGGTACCCGTCCTAATCTGCTAGGACGGATGGTTGCAGTGCACAGCTGTCGAGAACAGCTCAGAACAAGACCTCAAAAGACAGCTGACCGGATGCTGCGCCGATGCCCGCCCGGGCTCCCGAGTCAAAGGAAAGAAGGAATCGGCACTGGGCCGAGGAACACAGATGAGATCAGAGAGGCAAAGATGGACACCTGGGCTTCTGATAAGCCCCTCAAAGGACTAAGGCAAAAGACACAGAAGGCACGACGGACAAGTGACACACCGTGCACCGGCACTGCTCTGCCCTGAGCACTTCAGCACTGGGAGGCTTTTCCTTTATGTGGCCTAAGGGGCCACCCCCATCTCCAAAGCTGCCTCAGAAAGCCCTCCCAGCGCCTCGCTTTCATCCCCCTCTCAGCCTCCTAGCCCCCGACTTATCTCTCGGACGTCCGGGGTGAGAATCCACGTCGGCTGCGAAGGAAGGCCGCCTCGCCCGCTGGCAGTTTCCTTGAGTCACCGACCTGGGGCCCCTTGCTGAGCTGCAAGCAAGAACACCAAACATCACTGCACAATCTTAGCCGCACAGCGGCCAGTAAGCAACAATTCTGCTACTCACCGTTCCCCTAAGAACGCCCGGCTCCTCGGGCCCCACGCTTCGGCCGCGCCCGGAGGCCGACGAACTCGTGGCAGGGTCTGCCTGGGTGAAGAGGAGACGAGGTGAGGTGGCATTGCTGAAACTCGAGCGGACCCTGGCACCTCCTCAATAGCTCCCCGACTCACAGCAAGTCCTCGGCCGCTCCTGAAGGCTCCCCGGGTGACACCCTCAAATGACCGAGATCAAGGCTTCATCACAGAGCCGTGTCCTGCCTCCGAATTCCCACGAGAGCGACGAAGTGGGTCTGTGGGCCACTTGCTGAGGGGGTCTCGGCGTAACACGAGCGGCCCGCCTAGAGCACACAGACAAGAATGGAGGCTAAGAGCTGCACCAGAAATTGAGACCTGAGCACTAACAACTGCTGCCAGCCACCGGTCACTGCTCACCTTGCCCACTTACCTTGACTGCTAAGAGCTGCCTTTAGTTCCTAAAAATAAAGACACAGAACAATGCTGTAACACAGAGGCACCATTTTCGCTTCCCCCGCAAAGACAAACGGTGACTCACCTTCTCGGGGGGACCCTCTGCCACCGATTCCATCTGGCTGCATCTGAAAGAATGTTAGGACAAAAATCAGGGCACTGCAGGAGAACTTCTCAGCTCCAGACATCCTGCATCAATCTACAAATCCCATCTAGAGTCCAAAGACGCCCTACATTACAAATTTCCAGGCCCCGGGACATGCCCCGCTATATACCTACACCAGGCTATGCAGCAGGGCAGAGCAGCTCCAGGCCAAACACCCAGACACCCGTGACACAGAACAAGACAAACAAGGGGACACAACGGGGGGAGAAAACCCTGGGCGAGAAAAGAAGGCCCTCAGGGAGCCAGAGGCTGCCGAATGAGAGTACCTAGGTGAGACTGATGGCGGGCCTATAAGGCTCAGGGAACCCTGCAGGAAGGAAGAAGATGCTAACTGAATGACCTATTCCAAGCAACGCAGAGACGGATGCCCGAGAACCCTAGGGTCAGAATGCTCTACGGATCTTCGCATTGGTACCCGTCCTAATCTGCTAGGACGGATGGTTGCAGTGCACAGCTGTCGAGAACAGCTCAGAACAAGACCTCAAAAGACAGCTGACCGGATGCTGCGCCGATGCCCGCCCGGGCTCCCGAGTCAAAGGAAAGAAGGAATCGGCACTGGGCCGAGGAACACAGATGAGATCAGAGAGGCAAAGATGGACACCTGGGCTTCTGATAAGCCCCTCAAAGGACTAAGGCAAAAGACACAGAAGGCACGACGGACAAGTGACACACCGTGCACCGGCACTGCTCTGCCCTGAGCACTTCAGCACTGGGAGGCTTTTCCTTTATGTGGCCTAAGGGGCCACCCCCATCTCCAAAGCTGCCTCAGAAAGCCCTCCCAGCGCCTCGCTTTCATCCCCCTCTCAGCCTCCTAGCCCCCGACTTATCTCTCGGACGTCCGGGGTGAGAATCCACGTCGGCTGCGAAGAAAGGCCGCCTCGCCCGCTGGCAGTTTCCTTGAGTCACCGACCTGGGGCCCCTTGCTGAGCTGCAAGCAAGAACACCAAACATCACTGCACAATCTTAGCCGCACAGCGGCCAGTAAGCAACAATTCTGCTACTCACCGTTCCCCTAAGAACGCCCGGCTCCTCGGGCCCCACGCTTCGGCCGCGCCCGGAGGCCGACGAACTCGTGGCAGGGTCTGCCTGGGTGAAGAGGAGACGAGGTGAGGTGGCATTGCTGAAACTCGAGCGGACCCTGGCACCTCCTCAATAGCTCCCCGACTCACAGCAAGTCCTCGGCCGCTCCTGAAGGCTCCCCGGGTGACACCCTCAAATGACCGAGATCAAGGCTTCATCACAGAGCCGTGTCCTGCCTCCGAATTCCCACGAGAGCGACGAAGTGGGTCTGTGGGCCACTTGCTGAGGGGGTCTCGGCGTAACACGAGCGGCCCGCCTAGAGCACACAGACAAGAATGGAGGCTAAGAGCTGCACCAGAAATTGAGACCTGAGCACTAACAACTGCTGCCAGCCACCGGTCACTGCTCACCTTGCCCACTTACCTTGACTGCTAAGAGCTGCCTTTAGTTCCTAAAAATAAAGACACAGAACAATGCTGTAACACAGAGGCACCATTTTCGCTTCCCCCGCAAAGACAAACGGTGACTCACCTTCTCGGGGGGACCCTCTGCCACCGATTCCATCTGGCTGCATCTGAAAGAATGTAAGGACAAAAATCAGGGCACTGCAGGAGAACTTCACAGCTCCAGACATCCTACAAATCCCATCTAGAGTCCAAAGACGCCCTACATTACAAATTTCCAGGCCCCGGGACATGCCCCGCTATATACCTACACCAGGCTATGCAGCAGGGCAGAGCAGCTCCAGGCCAAACACCCAGACACCCGTGACACAGAACAAGACAAACAAGGGGACACAACGGGGGGAGAAAACCCTGGGCGAGAAAAGAAGGCCCTCAGGGAGCCAGAGGCTGCCGAATGAGAGTACCTAGGTGAGACTGATGGCGGGCCTATAAGGCTCAGGGAACCCTGCAGGAAGGAAGAAGATGCTAACTGAATGACCTATTCCAAGCAACGCAGAGACGGATGCCCGAGAACCCTAGGGTCAGAATGCTCTACGGATCTTCGCATTGGTACCCGTCCTAATCTGCTAGGACGGATGGTTGCAGTGCACAGCTGTCGAGAACAGCTCAGAACAAGACCTCAAAAGACAGCTGACCGGATGCTGCGCCGATGCCCGCCCGGGCTCCCGAGTCAAAGGAAAGAAGGAATCGGCACTGGGCCGAGGAACACAGATGAGATCAGAGAGGCAAAGATGGACACCTGGGCTTCTGATAAGCCCCTCAAAGGACTAAGGCAAAAGACACAGAAGGCACGACGGACAAGTGACACACCGTGCACCGGCACTGCTCTGCCCTGAGCACTTCAGCACTGGGAGGCTTTTCCTTTATGTGGCCTAAGGGGCCACCCCCATCTCCAAAGCTGCCTCAGAAAGCCCTCCCAGCGCCTCGCTTTCATCCCCCTCTCAGCCTCCTAGCCCCCGACTTATCTCTCGGACGTCCGGGGTGAGAATCCACGTCGGCTGCGAAGGAAGGCCGCCTCGCCCGCTGGCAGTTTCCTTGAGTCACCGACCTGGGGCCCCTTTGCTGAGCTGCAAGCAAGAACACCAAACATCACTGCACGATCTTAGCCGCACAGCGGCCAGTAAGCAACAATTCTGCTACTCACCGTTCCCCTAAGAACGCCCGGCTCCTCGGGCCCCACGCTTCGGCCGCGCCCGGAGGCCGACGAACTCGTGGCAGGGTCTGCCTGGGTGAAGAGGAGACGAGGTGAGGTGGCATTGCTGAAACTCGAGCGGACCCTGGCACCTCCTCAATAGCTCCCCGACTCACAGCAAGTCCTCGGCCGCTCCTGAAGGCTCCCCGGGTGACACCCTCAAATGACCGAGATCAAGGCTTCATCACAGAGCCGTGTCCTGCCTCCGAATTCCCACGAGAGCGACGAAGTGGGTCTGTGGGCCACTTGCTGAGGGGGTCTCGGCGTAACACGAGCGGCCCGCCTAGAGCACACAGACAAGAATGGAGGCTAAGAGCTGCACCAGAAATTGAGACCTGAGCACTAACAACTGCTGCCAGCCACCGGTCACTGCTCACCTTGCCCACTTACCTTGACTGCTAAGAGCTGCCTTTAGTTCCTAAAAATAAAGACACAGAACAATGCTGTAACACAGAGGCACCATTTTCGCTTCCCCCGCAAAGACAAACGGTGACTCACCTTCTCGGGGGGACCCTCTGCCACCGATTCCATCTGGCTGCATCTGAAAGAATGTAAGGACAAAAATCAGGGCACTGCAGGAGAACTTCACAGCTCCAGACATCCTACAAATCCCATCTAGAGTCCAAAGACGCCCTACATTACAAAATTTCCAGGCCCCGGGACATGCCCCGCTATATACCTACACCAGGCTATGCAGCAGGGCAGAGCAGCTCCAGGCCAAACACCCAGACACCCGTGACACAGAACAAGACAAACAAGGGGACACAACGGGGGGAGAAAACCCTGGGCGAGAAAAGAAGGCCCTCAGGGAGCCAGAGGCTGCCGAATGAGAGTACCTAGGTGAGACTGATGGCGGGCCTATAAGGCTCAGGGAACCCTGCAGGAAGGAAGAAGATGCTAACTGAATGACCTATTCCAAGCAACGCAGAGACGGATGCCCGAGAACCCTAGGGTCAGAATGCTCTACGGATCTTCGCATTGGTACCCGTCCTAATCTGCTAGGACGGATGGTTGCAGTGCACAGCTGTCGAGAACAGCTCAGAACAAGACCTCAAAAGACAGCTGACCGGATGCTGCGCCGATGCCCGCCCGGGCTCCCGAGTCAAAGGAAAGAAGGAATCGGCACTGGGCCGAGGAACACAGATGAGATCAGAGAGGCAAAGATGGACACCTGGGCTTCTGATAAGCCCCTCAAAGGACTAAGGCAAAAGACACAGAAGGCACGACGGACAAGTGACACACCGTGCACCGGCACTGCTCTGCCCTGAGCACTTCAGCACTGGGAGGCTTTTCCTTTATGTGGCCTAAGGGGCCACCCCCATCTCCAAAGCTGCCTCAGAAAGCCCTCCCAGCGCCTCGCTTTCATCCCCCTCTCAGCCTCCTAGCCCCCGACTTATCTCTCGGACGTCCGGGGTGAGAATCCACGTCGGCTGCGAAGGAAGGCCGCCTCGCCCGCTGGCAGTTTCCTTGAGTCACCGACCTGGGGCCCCTTTGCTGAGCTGCAAGCAAGAACACCAAACATCACTGCACGATCTTAGCCGCACAGCGGCCAGTAAGCAACAATTCTGCTACTCACCGTTCCCCTAAGAACGCCCGGCTCCTCGGGCCCCACGCTTCGGCCGCGCCCGGAGGCCGACGAACTCGTGGCAGGGTCTGCCTGGGTGAAGAGGAGACGAGGTGAGGTGGCATTGCTGAAACTCGAGCGGACCCTGGCACCTCCTCAATAGCTCCCCGACTCACAGCAAGTCCTCGGCCGCTCCTGAAGGCTCCCCGGGTGACACCCTCAAATGACCGAGATCAAGGCTTCATCACAGAGCCGTGTCCTGCCTCCGAATTCCCACGAGAGCGACGAAGTGGGTCTGTGGGCCACTTGCTGAGGGGGTCTCGGCGTAACACGAGCGGCCCGCCTAGAGCACACAGACAAGAATGGAGGCTAAGAGCTGCACCAGAAATTGAGACCTGAGCACTAACAACTGCTGCCAGCCACCGGTCACTGCTCACCTTGCCCACTTACCTTGACTGCTAAGAGCTGCCTTTAGTTCCTAAAAATAAAGACACAGAACAATGCTGTAACACAGAGGCACCATTTTCGCTTCCCCCGCAAAGACAAACGGTGACTCACCTTCTCGGGGGGACCCTCTGCCACCGATTCCATCTGGCTGCATCTGAAAGAATGTAAGGACAAAAATCAGGGCACTGCAGGAGAACTTCACAGCTCCAGACATCCTACAAATCCCATCTAGAGTCCAAAGACGCCCTACATTACAAAATTTCCAGGCCCCGGGACATGCCCCGCTATATACCTACACCAGGCTATGCAGCAGGGCAGAGCAGCTCCAGGCCAAACACCCAGACACCCGTGACACAGAACAAGACAAACAAGGGGACACAACGGGGGGAGAAAACCCTGGGCGAGAAAAGAAGGCCCTCAGGGAGCCAGAGGCTGCCGAATGAGAGTACCTAGGTGAGACTGATGGCGGGCCTATAAGGCTCAGGGAACCCTGCAGGAAGGAAGAAGATGCTAACTGAATGACCTATTCCAAGCAACGCAGAGACGGATGCCCGAGAACCCTAGGGTCAGAATGCTCTACGGATCTTCGCATTGGTACCCGTCCTAATCTGCTAGGACGGATGGTTGCAGTGCACAGCTGTCGAGAACAGCTCAGAACAAGACCTCAAAAGACAGCTGACCGGATGCTGCGCCGATGCCCGCCCGGGCTCCCGAGTCAAAGGAAAGAAGGAATCGGCACTGGGCCGAGGAACACAGATGAGATCAGAGAGGCAAAGATGGACACCTGGGCTTCTGATAAGCCCCTCAAAGGACTAAGGCAAAAGACACAGAAGGCACGACGGACAAGTGACACACCGTGCACCGGCACTGCTCTGCCCTGAGCACTTCAGCACTGGGAGGCTTTTCCTTTATGTGGCCTAAGGGGCCACCCCCATCTCCAAAGCTGCCTCAGAAAGCCCTCCCAGCGCCTCGCTTTCATCCCCCTCTCAGCCTCCTAGCCCCCGACTTATCTCTCGGACGTCCGGGGTGAGAATCCACGTCGGCTGCGAAGGAAGGCCGCCTCGCCCGCTGGCAGTTTCCTTGAGTCACCGACCTGGGGCCCCTTTGCTGAGCTGCAAGCAAGAACACCAAACATCACTGCACGATCTTAGCCGCACAGCGGCCAGTAAGCAACAATTCTGCTACTCACCGTTCCCCTAAGAACGCCCGGCTCCTCGGGCCCCACGCTTCGGCCGCGCCCGGAGGCCGACGAACTCGTGGCAGGGTCTGCCTGGGTGAAGAGGAGACGAGGTGAGGTGGCATTGCTGAAACTCGAGCGGACCCTGGCACCTCCTCAATAGCTCCCCGACTCACAGCAAGTCCTCGGCCGCTCCTGAAGGCTCCCCGGGTGACACCCTCAAATGACCGAGATCAAGGCTTCATCACAGAGCCGTGTCCTGCCTCCGAATTCCCACGAGAGCGACGAAGTGGGTCTGTGGGCCACTTGCTGAGGGGGTCTCGGCGTAACACGAGCGGCCCGCCTAGAGCACACAGACAAGAATGGAGGCTAAGAGCTGCACCAGAAATTGAGACCTGAGCACTAACAACTGCTGCCAGCCACCGGTCACTGCTCACCTTGCCCACTTACCTTGACTGCTAAGAGCTGCCTTTAGTTCCTAAAAATAAAGACACAGAACAATGCTGTAACACAGAGGCACCATTTTCGCTTCCCCCGCAAAGACAAACGGTGACTCACCTTCTCGGGGGGACCCTCTGCCACCGATTCCATCTGGCTGCATCTGAAAGAATGTAAGGACAAAAATCAGGGCACTGCAGGAGAACTTCACAGCTCCAGACATCCTACAAATCCCATCTAGAGTCCAAAGACGCCCTACATTACAAAATTTCCAGGCCCCGGGACATGCCCCGCTATATACCTACACCAGGCTATGCAGCAGGGCAGAGCAGCTCCAGGCCAAACACCCAGACACCCGTGACACAGAACAAGACAAACAAGGGGACACAACGGGGGGAGAAAACCCTGGGCGAGAAAAGAAGGCCCTCAGGGAGCCAGAGGCTGCCGAATGAGAGTACCTAGGTGAGACTGATGGCGGGCCTATAAGGCTCAGGGAACCCTGCAGGAAGGAAGAAGATGCTAACTGAATGACCTATTCCAAGCAACGCAGAGACGGATGCCCGAGAACCCTAGGGTCAGAATGCTCTACGGATCTTCGCATTGGTACCCGTCCTAATCTGCTAGGACGGATGGTTGCAGTGCACAGCTGTCGAGAACAGCTCAGAACAAGACCTCAAAAGACAGCTGACCGGATGCTGCGCCGATGCCCGCCCGGGCTCCCGAGTCAAAGGAAAGAAGGAATCGGCACTGGGCCGAGGAACACAGATGAGATCAGAGAGGCAAAGATGGACACCTGGGCTTCTGATAAGCCCCTCAAAGGACTAAGGCAAAAGACACAGAAGGCACGACGGACAAGTGACACACCGTGCACCGGCACTGCTCTGCCCTGAGCACTTCAGCACTGGAAGGCTTTTCCTTTATGTGGCCTAAGGGGCCACCCCCATCTCCAAAGCTGCCTCAGAAAGCCCTCCCAGCGCCTCGCTTTCATCCCCCTCTCAGCCTCCTAGCCCCCAACTTATCTCTCGGACGTCCGGGGTGAGAATCCACGTCGGCTGCGAAGGAAGGCCGCCTCGCTCGCTGGCAGTTTCCTTGAGTCACCGACCTGGGGCCCCTTTGCTGAGCTGCAAGCAAGAACACCAAACATCACTGCACGATCTTAGCCGCACAGCGGCCAGTAAGCAACAATTCTGCTACTCACCGTTCCCCTAAGAACGCCCGGCTCCTCGGGCCCCACGCTTCGGCCGCGCCCGGAGGCCGACGAACTCGTGGCAGGGTCTGCCTGGGTGAAGAGGAGACGAGGTGAGGTGGCATTGCTGAAACTCGAGCGGACCCTAGCACCTCCTCAATAGCTCCCCGACTCACAGCAAGTCCTCGGCCGCTCCTGAAGGCTCCCCGGGTGACACCCTCAAATGACCGAGATCAAGGCTTCATCACAGAGCCGTGTCCTGCCTCCGAATTCCCACGAGAGCGACGAAGTGGGTCTGTGGGCCACTTGCTGAGGGGGTCTCGGCGTAACACGAGCGGCCCGCCTAGAGCACACAGACAAGAATGGAGGCTAAGAGCTGCACCAGAAATTGAGACCTGAGCACTAACAACTGCTGCCAGCCACCGGTCACTGCTCACCTTGCCCACTTACCTTGACTGCTAAGAGCTGCCTTTAGTTCCTAAAAATAAAGACACAGAACAATGCTGTAACACAGAGGCACCATTTTCGCTTCCCCCGCAAAGACAAACGGTGACTCACCTTCTCGGGGGGACCCTCTGCCACCGATTCCATCTGGCTGCATCTGAAAGAATGTAAGGACAAAAATCAGGGCACTGCAGGAGAACTTCACAGCTCCAGACATCCTACAAATCCCATCTAGAGTCCAAAGACGCCCTACATTACAAAATTTCCAGGCCCCGGGACATGCCCCGCTATATACCTACACCAGGCTATGCAGCAGGGCAGAGCAGCTCCAGGCCAAACACCCAGACACCCGTGACACAGAACAAGACAAACAAGGGGACACAACGGGGGGAGAAAACCCTGGGCGAGAAAAGAAGGCCCTCAGGGAGCCAGAGGCTGCCGAATGAGAGTACCTAGGTGAGACTGATGGCGGGCCTATAAGGCTCAGGGAACCCTGCAGGAAGGAAGAAGATGCTAACTGAATGACCTATTCCAAGCAACGCAGAGACGGATGCCCGAGAACCCTAGGGTCAGAATGCTCTACGGATCTTCGCATTGGTACCCGTCCTAATCTGCTAGGACGGATGGTTGCAGTGCACAGCTGTCGAGAACAGCTCAGAACAAGACCTCAAAAGACAGCTGACCGGATGCTGCGCCGATGCCCGCCCGGGCTCCCGAGTCAAAGGAAAGAAGGAATCGGCACTGGGCCGAGGAACACAGATGAGATCAGAGAGGCAAAGATGGACACCTGGGCTTCTGATAAGCCCCTCAAAGGACTAAGGCAAAAGACACAGAAGGCACGACGGACAAGTGACACACCGTGCACCGGCACTGCTCTGCCCTAAGCACTTCAGCACTGGAAGGCTTTTCCTTTATGTGGCCTAAGGGGCCACCCCCATCTCCAAAGCTGCCTCAGAAAGCCCTCCCAGCGCCTCGCTTTCATCCCCCTCTCAGCCTCCTAGCCCCCGACTTATCTCTCGGACGTCCGGGGTGAGAATCCACGTCGGCTGCGAAGGAAGGCCGCCTCGCTCGCTGGCACTTTCCTTGAGTCACCGACCTGGGGCCCCTTTGCTGAACTGCAAGCAAGAACACCAAACATCACTGCACGATCTTAGCCGCACAGCGGCCAGTAAGCAACAATTCTGCTACTCACCGTTCCCCTAAGAACGCCCGGCTCCTCGGGCCCCACGCTTCGGCCGCGCCCGGAGGCCGACGAACTCGTGGCAGGGTCTGCCTGGGTGAAGAGGAGACGAGGTGAGGTGGCATTGCTGAAACTCGAGCGGACTCTGGCACCTCCTCAATAGCTCCCCGACTCACAGCAAGTCCTCGGCCGCTCCTGAAGGCTCCCCGGGTGACACCCTCAAATGACCGAGATCAAGGCTTCATCACAGAGCCGTGTCCTGCCTCCGAATTCCCACGAGAGCGACGAAGTGGGTCTGTGGGCCACTTGCTGAGGGGGTCTCGGCGTAACACGAGCGGCCCGCCTAGAGCACACAGACAAGAATGGAGGCTAAGAGCTGCACCAGAAATTGAGACCTGAGCACTAACAACTGCTGCCAGCCACCGGTCACTGCTCACCTTGCCCACTTACCTTGACTGCTAAGAGCTGCCTTTAGTTCCTAAAAATAAAGACACAGAACAATGCTGTAACACAGAGGCACCATTTTCGCTACCCCCGCAAAGACAAACGGTGACTCACCTTCTCGGGGGGACCCTCTGCCACCGATTCCATCTGGCTGCATCTGAAAGAATGTAAGGACAAAAATCAGGGCACTGCAGGAGAACTTCACAGCTCCAGACATCCTACAAATCCCATCTAGAGTCCAAAGACGCCCTACATTACAAATTTCCAGGCCCCGGGACATGCCCCGCTATATACCTACACCAGGCTATGCAGCAGGGCAGAGCAGCTCCAGGCCAAACACCCAGACACCCGTGACACAGAACAAGACAAACAAGGGGACACAACGGGGGGAGAAAGCCCTGGGCGAGAAAAGAAGGCCCTCAGGGAGCCAGAGGCTGCCGAATGAGAGTACCTAGGTGAGACTGATGGCGGGCCTATAAGGCTCAGGGAACCCTGCAGGAAGGAAGAAGATGCTAACTGAATGACCTATTCCAAGCAACGCAGAGACGGATGCCCGAGAACCCTAGGGTCAGAATGCTCTACGGATCTTCGCATTGGTACCCGTCCTAATCTGCTAGGACGGATGGTTGCAGTGCACAGCTGTCGAGAACAGCTCAGAACAAGACCTCAAAAGACAGCTGACCGGATGCTGCGCCGATGCCCGCCCGGGCTCCCGAGTCAAAGGAAAGAAGGAATCGGCACTGGGCCGAGGAACACAGATGAGATCAGAGAGGCAAAGATGGACACCTGGGCTTCTGATAAGCCCCTCAAAGGACTAAGGCAAAAGACACAGAAGGCACGACGGACAAGTGACACACCGTGCACCGGCACTGCTCTGCCCTGAGCACTTCAGCACTGGGAGGCTTTTCCTTTATGTGGCCTAAGGGGCCACCCCCATCTCCAAAGCTGCCTCAGAAAGCCCTCCCAGCGCCTCGCTTTCATCCCCCTCTCAGCCTCCTAGCCCCCGACTTATCTCTCGGACATCCGGGGTGAGAATCCACGTCGGCTGCGAAGGAAGGCCGCCTCGCTCGCTGGCAGTTTCCTTGAGTCACCGACCTGGGGCCCCTTTGCTGAGCTGCAAGCAAGAACACCAAACATCACTGCACGATCTTAGCCGCACAGCGGCCAGTAAGCAACAATTCTGCTACTCACCGTTCCCCTAAGAACGCCCGGCTCCTCGGGCCCCACGCTTCGGCCGCGCCCGGAGGCCGACGAACTCGTGGCAGGGTCTGCCTGGGTGAAGAGGAGACGAGGTGAGGTGGCATTGCTGAAACTCGAGCGGACCCTGGCACCTCCTCAATAGCTCCCCGACTCACAGCAAGTCCTCGGCCGCTCCTGAAGGCTCCCCGGGTGACACCCTCAAATGACCGAGATCAAGGCTTCATCACAGAGCCGTGTCCTGCCTCCGAATTCCCACGAGAGCGACGAAGTGGGTCTGTGGGCCACTTGCTGAGGGGGTCTCGGCGTAACACGAGCGGCCCGCCTAGAGCACACAGACAAGAATGGAGGCTAAGAGCTGCACCAGAAATTGAGACCTGAGCACTAACAACTGCTGCCAGCCACCGGTCACTGCTCACCTTGCCCACTTACCTTGACTGCTAAGAGCTGCCTTTAGTTCCTAAAAATAAAGACACAGAACAATGCTGTAACACAGAGGCACCATTTTCGCTTCCCCCGCAAAGACAAACGGTGACTCACCTTCTCGGGGGGACCCTCTGCCACCGATTCCATCTGGCTGCATCTGAAAGAATGTAAGGACAAAAATCAGGGCACTGCAGGAGAACTTCACAGCTCCAGACATCCTACAAATCCCATCTAGAGTCCAAAGACGCCCTACATTACAAATTTCCAGGCCCCGGGACATGCCCCGCTATATACCTACACCAGGCTATGCAGCAGGGCAGAGCAGCTCCAGGCCAAACACCCAGACACCCGTGACACAGAACAAGACAAACAAGGGGACACAACGGGGGGAGAAAACCCTGGGCGAGAAAAGAAGGCCCTCAGGGAGCCAGAGGCTGCCGAATGAGAGTACCTAGGTGAGACTGATGGCGGGCCTATAAGGCTCAGGGAACCCTGCAGGAAGGAAGAAGATGCTAACTGAATGACCTATTCCAAGCAACGCAGAGACGGATGCCCGAGAACCCTAGGGTCAGAATGCTCTACGCATTCTGATCTTCGCATTGGTACCCGTCCTAATCTGCTAGGACGGATGGTTGCAGTGCACAGCTGTCGAGAACAGCTCAGAACAAGACCTCAAAAGACAGCTGACCGGATGCTGCGCCGATGCCCGCCCGGGCTCCCGAGTCAAAGGAAAGAAGGAATCGGCACTGGGCCGAGGAACACAGATGAGATCAGAGAGGCAAAGATGGACACCTGGGCTTCTGATAAGCCCCTCAAAGGACTAAGGCAAAAGACACAGAAGGCACGACGGACAAGTGACACACCGTGCACCGGCACTGCTCTGCCCTGAGCACTTCAGCACTGGGAGGCTTTTCCTTTATGTGGCCTAAGGGGCCACCCCCATCTCCAAAGCTGCCTCAGAAAGCCCTCCCAGCGCCTCGCTTTCATCCCCCTCTCAGCCTCCTAGCCCCCGACTTATCTCTCGGACGTCCGGGGTGAGAATCCACGTCGGCTGCGAAGGAAGGCCGCCTCGCCCGCTGGCAGTTTCCTTGAGTCACCGACCTGGGGCCCCTTGCTGAGCTGCAAGCAAGAACACCAAACATCACTGCACAATCTTAGCCGCACAGCGGCCAGTAAGCAACAATTCTGCTACTCACCGTTCCCCTAAGAACGCCCGGCTCCTCGGGCCCCACGCTTCGGCCGCGCCCGGAGGCCGACGAACTCGTGGCAGGGTCTGCCTGGGTGAAGAGGAGACGAGGTGAGGTGGCATTGCTGAAACTCGAGCGGACCCTGGCACCTCCTCAATAGCTCCCCGACTCACAGCAAGTCCTCGGCCGCTCCTGAAGGCTCCCCGGGTGACACCCTCAAATGACCGAGATCAAGGCTTCATCACAGAGCCGTGTCCTGCCTCCGAATTCCCACGAGAGCGACGAAGTGGGTCTGTGGGCCACTTGCTGAGGGGGTCTCGGCGTAACACGAGCGGCCCGCCTAGAGCACACAGACAAGAATGGAGGCTAAGAGCTGCACCAGAAATTGAGACCTGAGCACTAACAACTGCTGCCAGCCACCGGTCACTGCTCACCTTGCCCACTTACCTTGACTGCTAAGAGCTGCCTTTAGTTCCTAAAAATAAAGACACAGAACAATGCTGTAACACAGAGGCACCATTTTCGCTTCCCCCGCAAAGACAAACGGTGACTCACCTTCTCGGGGGGACCCTCTGCCACCGATTCCATCTGGCTGCATCTGAAAGAATGTTAGGACAAAAATCAGGGCACTGCAGGAGAACTTCACAGCTCCAGACATCCTACAAATCCCATCTAGAGTCCAAAGACGCCCTACATTACAAAATTTCCAGGCCCCGGGACATGCCCCGCTATATACCTACACCAGGCTATGCAGCAGGGCAGAGCAGCTCCAGGCCAAACACCCAGACACCCGTGACACAGAACAAGACAAACAAGGGGACACAACGGGGGGAGAAAACCCTGGGCGAGAAAAGAAGGCCCTCAGGGAGCCAGAGGCTGCCGAATGAGAGTACCTAGGTGAGACTGATGGCGGGCCTATAAGGCTCAGGGAACCCTGCAGGAAGGAAGAAGATGCTAACTGAATGACCTATTCCAAGCAACGCAGAGACGGATGCCCGAGAACCCTAGGGTCAGAATGCTCTACGGATCTTCGCATTGGTACCCGTCCTAATCTGCTAGGACGGATGGTTGCAGTGCACAGCTGTCGAGAACAGCTCAGAACAAGACCTCAAAAGACAGCTGACCGGATGCTGCGCCGATGCCCGCCCGGGCTCCCGAGTCAAAGGAAAGAAGGAATCGGCACTGGGCCGAGGAACACAGATGAGATCAGAGAGGCAAAGATGGACACCTGGGCTTCTGATAAGCCCCTCAAAGGACTAAGGCAAAAGACACAGAAGGCACGACGGACAAGTGACACACCGTGCACCGGCACTGCTCTGCCCTAAGCACTTCAGCACTGGAAGGCTTTTCCTTTATGTGGCCTAAGGGGCCACCCCCATCTCCAAAGCTGCCTCAGAAAGCCCTCCCAGCGCCTCGCTTTCATCCCCCTCTCAGCCTCCTAGCCCCCGACTTATCTCTCGGACGTCCGGGGTGAGAATCCACGTCGGCTGCGAAGGAAGGCCGCCTCGCTCGCTGGCACTTTCCTTGAGTCACCGACCTGGGGCCCCTTTGCTGAACTGCAAGCAAGAACACCAAACATCACTGCACGATCTTAGCCGCACAGCGGCCAGTAAGCAACAATTCTGCTACTCACCGTTCCCCTAAGAACGCCCGGCTCCTCGGGCCCCACGCTTCGGCCGCGCCCGGAGGCCGACGAACTCGTGGCAGGGTCTGCCTGGGTGAAGAGGAGACGAGGTGAGGTGGCATTGCTGAAACTCGAGCGGACTCTGGCACCTCCTCAATAGCTCCCCGACTCACAGCAAGTCCTCGGCCGCTCCTGAAGGCTCCCCGGGTGACACCCTCAAATGACCGAGATCAAGGCTTCATCACAGAGCCGTGTCCTGCCTCCGAATTCCCACGAGAGCGACGAAGTGGGTCTGTGGGCCACTTGCTGAGGGGGTCTCGGCGTAACACGAGCGGCCCGCCTAGAGCACACAGACAAGAATGGAGGCTAAGAGCTGCACCAGAAATTGAGACCTGAGCACTAACAACTGCTGCCAGCCACCGGTCACTGCTCACCTTGCCCACTTACCTTGACTGCTAAGAGCTGCCTTTAGTTCCTAAAAATAAAGACACAGAACAATGCTGTAACACAGAGGCACCATTTTCGCTACCCCCGCAAAGACAAACGGTGACTCACCTTCTCGGGGGGACCCTCTGCCACCGATTCCATCTGGCTGCATCTGAAAGAATGTAAGGACAAAAATCAGGGCACTGCAGGAGAACTTCACAGCTCCAGACATCCTACAAATCCCATCTAGAGTCCAAAGACGCCCTACATTACAAATTTCCAGGCCCCGGGACATGCCCCGCTATATACCTACACCAGGCTATGCAGCAGGGCAGAGCAGCTCCAGGCCAAACACCCAGACACCCGTGACACAGAACAAGACAAACAAGGGGACACAACGGGGGGAGAAAGCCCTGGGCGAGAAAAGAAGGCCCTCAGGGAGCCAGAGGCTGCCGAATGAGAGTACCTAGGTGAGACTGATGGCGGGCCTATAAGGCTCAGGGAACCCTGCAGGAAGGAAGAAGATGCTAACTGAATGACCTATTCCAAGCAACGCAGAGACGGATGCCCGAGAACCCTAGGGTCAGAATGCTCTACGGATCTTCGCATTGGTACCCGTCCTAATCTGCTAGGACGGATGGTTGCAGTGCACAGCTGTCGAGAACAGCTCAGAACAAGACCTCAAAAGACAGCTGACCGGATGCTGCGCCGATGCCCGCCCGGGCTCCCGAGTCAAAGGAAAGAAGGAATCGGCACTGGGCCGAGGAACACAGATGAGATCAGAGAGGCAAAGATGGACACCTGGGCTTCTGATAAGCCCCTCAAAGGACTAAGGCAAAAGACACAGAAGGCACGACGGACAAGTGACACACCGTGCACCGGCACTGCTCTGCCCTGAGCACTTCAGCACTGGGAGGCTTTTCCTTTATGTGGCCTAAGGGGCCACCCCCATCTCCAAAGCTGCCTCAGAAAGCCCTCCCAGCGCCTCGCTTTCATCCCCCTCTCAGCCTCCTAGCCCCCGACTTATCTCTCGGACATCCGGGGTGAGAATCCACGTCGGCTGCGAAGGAAGGCCGCCTCGCTCGCTGGCAGTTTCCTTGAGTCACCGACCTGGGGCCCCTTTGCTGAGCTGCAAGCAAGAACACCAAACATCACTGCACGATCTTAGCCGCACAGCGGCCAGTAAGCAACAATTCTGCTACTCACCGTTCCCCTAAGAACGCCCGGCTCCTCGGGCCCCACGCTTCGGCCGCGCCCGGAGGCCGACGAACTCGTGGCAGGGTCTGCCTGGGTGAAGAGGAGACGAGGTGAGGTGGCATTGCTGAAACTCGAGCGGACCCTGGCACCTCCTCAATAGCTCCCCGACTCACAGCAAGTCCTCGGCCGCTCCTGAAGGCTCCCCGGGTGACACCCTCAAATGACCGAGATCAAGGCTTCATCACAGAGCCGTGTCCTGCCTCCGAATTCCCACGAGAGCGACGAAGTGGGTCTGTGGGCCAC
Organism: Anomalospiza imberbis; assembly: GCF_031753505.1. Lineage (NCBI taxonomy): Eukaryota > Metazoa > Chordata > Aves > Passeriformes > Viduidae > Anomalospiza > Anomalospiza imberbis. The sequence goes on along the minus strand of NW_027099794.1, from coordinate 136,873 downwards.
TTGCTGAGGGGGTCTCGGCGTAACACGAGCGGCCCGCCTAGAGCACACAGACAAGAATGGAGGCTAAGAGCTGCACCAGAAATTGAGACCTGAGCACTAACAACTGCTGCCAGCCACCGGTCACTGCTCACCTTGCCCACTTACCTTGACTGCTAAGAGCTGCCTTTAGTTCCTAAAAATAAAGACACAGAACAATGCTGTAACACAGAGGCACCATTTTCGCTTCCCCCGCAAAGACAAACGGTGACTCACCTTCTCGGGGGGACCCTCTGCCACCGATTCCATCTGGCTGCATCTGAAAGAATGTAAGGACAAAAATCAGGGCACTGCAGGAGAACTTCACAGCTCCAGACATCCTACAAATCCCATCTAGAGTCCAAAGACGCCCTACATTACAAATTTCCAGGCCCCGGGACATGCCCCGCTATATACCTACACCAGGCTATGCAGCAGGGCAGAGCAGCTCCAGGCCAAACACCCAGACACCCGTGACACAGAACAAGACAAACAAGGGGACACAACGGGGGGAGAAAACCCTGGGCGAGAAAAGAAGGCCCTCAGGGAGCCAGAGGCTGCCGAATGAGAGTACCTAGGTGAGACTGATGGCGGGCCTATAAGGCTCAGGGAACCCTGCAGGAAGGAAGAAGATGCTAACTGAATGACCTATTCCAAGCAACGCAGAGACGGATGCCCGAGAACCCTAGGGTCAGAATGCTCTACGCATTCTGATCTTCGCATTGGTACCCGTCCTAATCTGCTAGGACGGATGGTTGCAGTGCACAGCTGTCGAGAACAGCTCAGAACAAGACCTCAAAAGACAGCTGACCGGATGCTGCGCCGATGCCCGCCCGGGCTCCCGAGTCAAAGGAAAGAAGGAATCGGCACTGGGCCGAGGAACACAGATGAGATCAGAGAGGCAAAGATGGACACCTGGGCTTCTGATAAGCCCCTCAAAGGACTAAGGCAAAAGACACAGAAGGCACGACGGACAAGTGACACACCGTGCACCGGCACTGCTCTGCCCTGAGCACTTCAGCACTGGGAGGCTTTTCCTTTATGTGGCCTAAGGGGCCACCCCCATCTCCAAAGCTGCCTCAGAAAGCCCTCCCAGCGCCTCGCTTTCATCCCCCTCTCAGCCTCCTAGCCCCCGACTTATCTCTCGGACGTCCGGGGTGAGAATCCACGTCGGCTGCGAAGGAAGGCCGCCTCGCCCGCTGGCAGTTTCCTTGAGTCACCGACCTGGGGCCCCTTGCTGAGCTGCAAGCAAGAACACCAAACATCACTGCACAATCTTAGCCGCACAGCGGCCAGTAAGCAACAATTCTGCTACTCACCGTTCCCCTAAGAACGCCCGGCTCCTCGGGCCCCACGCTTCGGCCGCGCCCGGAGGCCGACGAACTCGTGGCAGGGTCTGCCTGGGTGAAGAGGAGACGAGGTGAGGTGGCATTGCTGAAACTCGAGCGGACCCTGGCACCTCCTCAATAGCTCCCCGACTCACAGCAAGTCCTCGGCCGCTCCTGAAGGCTCCCCGGGTGACACCCTCAAATGACCGAGATCAAGGCTTCATCACAGAGCCGTGTCCTGCCTCCGAATTCCCACGAGAGCGACGAAGTGGGTCTGTGGGCCACTTGCTGAGGGGGTCTCGGCGTAACACGAGCGGCCCGCCTAGAGCACACAGACAAGAATGGAGGCTAAGAGCTGCACCAGAAATTGAGACCTGAGCACTAACAACTGCTGCCAGCCACCGGTCACTGCTCACCTTGCCCACTTACCTTGACTGCTAAGAGCTGCCTTTAGTTCCTAAAAATAAAGACACAGAACAATGCTGTAACACAGAGGCACCATTTTCGCTTCCCCCGCAAAGACAAACGGTGACTCACCTTCTCGGGGGGACCCTCTGCCACCGATTCCATCTGGCTGCATCTGAAAGAATGTTAGGACAAAAATCAGGGCACTGCAGGAGAACTTCTCAGCTCCAGACATCCTGCATCAATCTACAAATCCCATCTAGAGTCCAAAGACGCCCTACATTACAAATTTCCAGGCCCCGGGACATGCCCCGCTATATACCTACACCAGGCTATGCAGCAGGGCAGAGCAGCTCCAGGCCAAACACCCAGACACCCGTGACACAGAACAAGACAAACAAGGGGACACAACGGGGGGAGAAAACCCTGGGCGAGAAAAGAAGGCCCTCAGGGAGCCAGAGGCTGCCGAATGAGAGTACCTAGGTGAGACTGATGGCGGGCCTATAAGGCTCAGGGAACCCTGCAGGAAGGAAGAAGATGCTAACTGAATGACCTATTCCAAGCAACGCAGAGACGGATGCCCGAGAACCCTAGGGTCAGAATGCTCTACGGATCTTCGCATTGGTACCCGTCCTAATCTGCTAGGACGGATGGTTGCAGTGCACAGCTGTCGAGAACAGCTCAGAACAAGACCTCAAAAGACAGCTGACCGGATGCTGCGCCGATGCCCGCCCGGGCTCCCGAGTCAAAGGAAAGAAGGAATCGGCACTGGGCCGAGGAACACAGATGAGATCAGAGAGGCAAAGATGGACACCTGGGCTTCTGATAAGCCCCTCAAAGGACTAAGGCAAAAGACACAGAAGGCACGACGGACAAGTGACACACCGTGCACCGGCACTGCTCTGCCCTGAGCACTTCAGCACTGGGAGGCTTTTCCTTTATGTGGCCTAAGGGGCCACCCCCATCTCCAAAGCTGCCTCAGAAAGCCCTCCCAGCGCCTCGCTTTCATCCCCCTCTCAGCCTCCTAGCCCCCGACTTATCTCTCGGACGTCCGGGGTGAGAATCCACGTCGGCTGCGAAGAAAGGCCGCCTCGCCCGCTGGCAGTTTCCTTGAGTCACCGACCTGGGGCCCCTTGCTGAGCTGCAAGCAAGAACACCAAACATCACTGCACAATCTTAGCCGCACAGCGGCCAGTAAGCAACAATTCTGCTACTCACCGTTCCCCTAAGAACGCCCGGCTCCTCGGGCCCCACGCTTCGGCCGCGCCCGGAGGCCGACGAACTCGTGGCAGGGTCTGCCTGGGTGAAGAGGAGACGAGGTGAGGTGGCATTGCTGAAACTCGAGCGGACCCTGGCACCTCCTCAATAACTCCCCGACTCACAGCAAGTCCTCGGCCGCTCCTGAAGGCTCCCCGGGTGACACCCTCAAATGACCAAGATCAAGGCTTCATCACAGAGCCGTGTCCTGCCTCCGAATTCCCACGAGAGCGACGAAGTGGGTCTGTGGGCCACTTGCTGAGGGGGTCTCGGCGTAACACGAGCGGCCCGCCTAGAGCACACAGACAAGAATGGAGGCTAAGAGCTGCACCAGAAATTGAGACCTGAGCACTAACAACTGCTGCCAGCCACCGGTCACTGCTCACCTTGCCCACTTACCTTGACTGCTAAGAGCTGCCTTTAGTTCCTAAAAATAAAGACACAGAACAATGCTGTAACACAGAGGCACCATTTTCGCTTCCCCCGCAAAGACAAACGGTGACTCACCTTCTCGGGGGGACCCTCTGCCACCGATTCCATCTGGCTGCATCTGAAAGAATGTAAGGACAAAAATCAGGGCACTGCAGGAGAACTTCACAGCTCCAGACATCCTGCATCAATCTACAAATCCCATCTAGAGTCCAAAGACGCCCTACATTACAAATTTCCAGGCCCCGGGACATGCCCCGCTATATACCTACACCAGGCTATGCAGCAGGGCAGAGCAGCTCCAGGCCAAACACCCAGACACCCGTGACACAGAACAAGACAAACAAGGGGACACAACGGGGGGAGAAAGCCCTGGGCGAGAAAAGAAGGCCCTCAGGGAGCCAGAGGCTGCCGAATGAGAGTACCTAGGTGAGACTGATGGCGGGCCTATAAGGCTCAGGGAACCCTGCAGGAAGGAAGAAGATGCTAACTGAATGACCTATTCCAAGCAATGCAGAGACGGATGCCCGAGAACCCTAGGGTCAGAATGCTCTACGGATCTTCGCATTGGTACCCGTCCTAATCTGCTAGGACGGATGGTTGCAGTGCACAGCTGTCGAGAACAGCTCAGAACAAGACCTCAAAAGACAGCTGACCGGATGCTGCGCCGATGCCCGCCCGGGCTCCCGAGTCAAAGGAAAGAAGGAATCGGCACTGGGCCGAGGAACACAGATGAGATCAGAGAGGCAAAGATGGACACCTGGGCTTCTGATAAGCCCCTCAAAGGACTAAGGCAAAAGACACAGAAGGCACGACGGACAAGTGACACACCGTGCACCGGCACTGCTCTGCCCTGAGCACTTCAGCACTGGGAGGCTTTTCCTTTATGTGGCCTAAGGGGCCACCCCCATCTCCAAAGCTGCCTCAGAAAGCCCTCCCAGCGCCTCGCTTTCATCCCCCTCTCAGCCTCCTAGCCCCCGACTTATCTCTCGGACGTCCAGGGTGAGAATCCACGTCGGCTGCGAAGAAAGGCCGCCTCGCCCGCTGGCAGTTTCCTTGAGTCACCGACCCGGGGCCCCTTGCTGAGCTGCAAGCAAGAACACCAAACATCACTGCACAATCTTAGCCGCACAGCGGCCAGTAAGCAACAATTCTGCTACTCACCGTTCCCCTAAGAACGCCCGGCTCCTCGGGCCCCACGCTTCGGCCGCGCCCGGAGGCCGACGAACTCGTGGCAGGGTCTGCCTGGGTGAAGAGGAGACGAGGTGAGGTGGCATTGCTGAAACTCGAGCGGACCCTGGCACCTCCTCAATAGCTCCCCGACTCACAGCAAGTCCTCGGCCGCTCCTGAAGGCTCCCCGGGTGACACCCTCAAATGACCGAGATCAAGGCTTCATCACAGAGCCGTGTCCTGCCTCCGAATTCCCACGAGAGCGACGAAGTGGGTCTGTGGGCCACTTGCTGAGGGGGTCTCGGCGTAACACGAGCGGCCCGCCTAGAGCACACAGACAAGAATGGAGGCTAAGAGCTGCACCAGAAATTGAGACCTGAGCACTAACAACTGCTGCCAGCCACCGGTCACTGCTCACCTTGCCCACTTACCTTGACTGCTAAGAGCTGCCTTTAGTTCCTAAAAATAAAGACACAGAACAATGCTGTAACACAGAGGCACCATTTTCGCTTCCCCCGCAAAGACAAACGGTGACTCACCTTCTCGGGGGGACCCTCTGCCACCGATTCCATCTGGCTGCATCTGAAAGAATGTAAGGACAAAAATCAGGGCACTGCAGGAGAACTTCACAGCTCCAGACATCCTACAAATCCCATCTAGAGTCCAAAGACGCCCTACATTACAAATTTCCAGGCCCCGGGACATGCCCCGCTATATACCTACACCAGGCTATGCAGCAGGGCAGAGCAGCTCCAGGCCAAACACCCAGACACCCGTGACACAGAACAAGACAAACAAGGGGACACAACGGGGGGAGAAAACCCTGGGCGAGAAAAGAAGGCCCTCAGGGAGCCAGAGGCTGCCGAATGAGAGTACCTAGGTGAGACTGATGGCGGGCCTATAAGGCTCAGGGAACCCTGCAGGAAGGAAGAAGATGCTAACTGAATGACCTATTCCAAGCAACGCAGAGACGGATGCCCGAGAACCCTAGGGTCAGAATGCTCTACGGATCTTCGCATTGGTACCCGTCCTAATCTGCTAGGACGGATGGTTGCAGTGCACAGCTGTCGAGAACAGCTCAGAACAAGACCTCAAAAGACAGCTGACCGGATGCTGCGCCGATGCCCGCCCGGGCTCCCGAGTCAAAGGAAAGAAGGAATCGGCACTGGGCCGAGGAACACAGATGAGATCAGAGAGGCAAAGATGGACACCTGGGCTTCTGATAAGCCCCTCAAAGGACTAAGGCAAAAGACACAGAAGGCACGACGGACAAGTGACACACCGTGCACCGGCACTGCTCTGCCCTGAGCACTTCAGCACTGGGAGGCTTTTCCTTTATGTGGCCTAAGGGGCCACCCCCATCTCCAAAGCTGCCTCAGAAAGCCCTCCCAGCGCCTCGCTTTCATCCCCCTCTCAGCCTCCTAGCCCCCGACTTATCTCTCGGACGTCCGGGGTGAGAATCCACGTCGGCTGCGAAGAAAGGCCGCCTCGCCCGCTGGCAGTTTCCTTGAGTCACCGACCTGGGGCCCCTTTGCTGAGCTGCAAGCAAGAACACCAAACATCACTGCACGATCTTAGCCGCACAGCGGCCAGTAAGCAACAATTCTGCTACTCACCGTTCCCCTAAGAACGCCCGGCTCCTCGGGCCCCACGCTTCGGCCGCGCCCGGAGGCCGACGAACTCGTGGCAGGGTCTGCCTGGGTGAAGAGGAGACGAGGTGAGGTGGCATTGCTGAAACTCGAGCGGACCCTGGCACCTCCTCAATAGCTCCCCGACTCACAGCAAGTCCTCGGCCGCTCCTGAAGGCTCCCCGGGTGACACCCTCAAATGACCGAGATCAAGGCTTCATCACAGAGCCGTGTCCTGCCTCCGAATTCCCACGAGAGCGACGAAGTGGGTCTGTGGGCCACTTGCTGAGGGGGTCTCGGCGTAACACGAGCGGCCCGCCTAGAGCACACAGACAAGAATGGAGGCTAAGAGCTGCACCAGAAATTGAGACCTGAGCACTAACAACTGCTGCCAGCCACCGGTCACTGCTCACCTTGCCCACTTACCTTGACTGCTAAGAGCTGCCTTTAGTTCCTAAAAATAAAGACACAGAACAATGCTGTAACACAGAGGCACCATTTTCGCTTCCCCCGCAAAGACAAACGGTGACTCACCTTCTCGGGGGGACCCTCTGCCACCGATTCCATCTGGCTGCATCTGAAAGAATGTTAGGACAAAAATCAGGGCACTGCAGGAGAACTTCTCAGCTCCAGACATCCTGCATCAATCTACAAATCCCATCTAGAGTCCAAAGACGCCCTACATTACAAATTTCCAGGCCCCGGGACATGCCCCGCTATATACCTACACCAGGCTATGCAGCAGGGCAGAGCAGCTCCAGGCCAAACACCCAGACACCCGTGACACAGAACAAGACAAACAAGGGGACACAATGGGGGGAGAAAGCCCTGGGCGAGAAAAGAAGGCCCTCAGGGAGCCAGAGGCTGCCGAATGAGAGTACCTAGGTGAGACTGATGGCGGGCCTATAAGGCTCAGGGAACCCTGCAGGAAGGAAGAAGATGCTAACTGAATGACCTATTCCAAGCAACGCAGAGACGGATGCCCGAGAACCCTAGGGTCAGAATGCTCTACGGATCTTCGCATTGGTACCCGTCCTAATCTGCTAGGACGGATGGTTGCAGTGCACAGCTGTCGAGAACAGCTCAGAACAAGACCTCAAAAGACAGCTGACCGGATGCTGCGCCGATGCCCGCCCGGGCTCCCGAGTCAAAGGAAAGAAGGAATCGGCACTGGGCCGAGGAACACAGATGAGATCAGAGAGGCAAAGATGGACACCTGGGCTTCTGATAAGCCCCTCAAAGGACTAAGGCAAAAGACACAGAAGGCACGACGGACAAGTGACACACCGTGCACCGGCACTGCTCTGCCCTGAGCACTTCAGCACTGGGAGGCTTTTCCTTTATGTGGCCTAAGGGGCCACCCCCATCTCCAAAGCTGCCTCAGAAAGCCCTCCCAGCGCCTCGCTTTCATCCCCCTCTCAGCCTCCTAGCCCCCGACTTATCTCTCGGACGTCCGGGGTGAGAATCCACGTCGGCTGCGAAGAAAGGCCGCCTCGCCCGCTGGCAGTTTCCTTGAGTCACCGACCTGGGGCCCCTTGCTGAGCTGCAAGCAAGAACACCAAGGATAAATTTAACCTTAAATAGTATCTCCCAAATTCTCTGCAACAAGAAAACATACAAAACCGGACAAACCAAATAATTACAACCTGTATAATGTAGTAAAAATAATGCAACTATCTATATGATAAGAACCTCACTAATTAACTGCAGGACACTACCTCAAACCCACCAAAACAGACACTACATACTCACGCTTATGAACTCCACCTCAGCAGAATTAACATCCGGCCCTCTACTTCATTCTATGACGCATAAAAACCATGGTGAACCTTAAAAAAGCATATCATCTTAAAATATTAATATTTTATTCATATTTTTATGGTATAAAAACAGTTCTCAATAATCCAACAAGAAACATCAAAACTAATAAAAAAAAAAAAAAACACCAAATCCCAGGAAAAAAATATCCAACAACAAACTCAATCCAAAAAATACCTTATCAGCACCTGAACCTAGAACCATAACATTCAGGAAGTACACCATGTCCCTTATCATACATCAACTACGAACCAAATGAAACGATACAATCTATTCCTGAAAACCACCTCCAAACCACAACATCAAGGAACTTCGGATAATTAAAAGCCGCACTCCCGGCACGAAAGCGGTTCCTCCGGCCGGTAGGGGCGGCGCCGCGCCGGGAGACCCCCGCCCGCTGCCCCCTCTGCCCGGCGGGGCCGGCACCGGGCCCGGGGCGCCCCGGCGGCGCCCGAGCCCCGCGCCCGGAGCGGACGGGGCGGCCGGCACCGGCCGGCACCGGCGCAGCGCCGCGCCGCCTCTCCCGCCCGCCGGCCCGGCAAAGCTCCCCTCGGCTCCGCACGCCTCGCAGCGGCGCGGCTCTGGCGGTCCCGCGGCAGCCCGGCCGCGCCAAACTCCCCTTCCCCCTCAGCAGCTCCCCGGGCCATGCCAGCAGCGCCCGCGACAGAACCTTTGGTGCCGGCCCAGGGGCAGAAGAAGCGCCCTCCAACGCAGCGGCACACCCCGATTTCAACCCTTCAAACGCTGCGAGAGCTGCAGCTTCCTTCAGTTCAACCCCCGAAACCGACGCCACACTCAGGTGCTCGCCTCACTTCATCGAGGGCAAATAAATGTGTTCTCCCCTTCCATTTCATCCCCTAGAAGAGCAGAAAAGAAGGAGCTTTCCTCAAATGATGGTAAAAGGGGTATTTTTACCTCAATCCAAACCCTTTACAAGGAGGGACAACAGGGCAGCCCCCTCCATTTAAACCTAAGGGTGATGAAAATGGGGGAGGGGGGGGCTATCCTCAAGGCAAAAGCCATCATACAACAACAGTATTTTCCCCCTTCCCTTTAAAACATAACATCCCTATCACCCCTGGGATACCCCAACACCCTGGAAAAGGCAGGTTTTCCTTCAATCAATACCCTTAAAACCACAAGTGAACGGGAATCCCTCCCAGTTCAAACAGACAATAATGAAATAGAAGTTGCTTCCCCCACTTCGAATTTCTTTTGTCCTCATAACCCCCGTTTCTTGGGGTGGTTTTTTTTTTTTTTTTTTTTCCTTAGGAGAGCAACGGGGAGAGATTGGCAAGACGAAAATTGAAAGGGAAAGGAGAAAAGTCCCCACTACAAAGGCACACCGGCTCACCTGTTTGTCTGCCGCTTCCTGGCACAAAGGTTTGGTACTCGGCACCTCCTTTGAGCAATGCTCCAGGCATCCAAGTGCGTAGCCAGATGATCCCCCAGACCCTGTCTCAAGCTCTCACCGTCTTTCCAAGGACAGCCCCGGGAGCCCCCCATAAACCCCTCTTCTCCGGCAGCTCCATGCAAAAGTGAGCAAAGGCAAACCCCCTAAAACAGCCCCCGGCAGGAGCCGCCCCCTCATCATCCTCACAGCTCACGCCTGGGGCTGCTCTGAGCCCTCAGCATCCTCACAGCTCACACCTGGCGCTGTTGCCACTCTGCCTCTCCCTCTCCAGCACACAGCCCACTTCTAACACACACAGACCAAAGAGAAATCCACTACAGGTGTTGGCTCTTCTTAGTCCATTGGTTAGACGATTAAAACTCATACATGCATTGATAGTCATTAAGGGAAAGCTTTCCAGTGGAGAAAATAGTCATTTTGGTAGCACACTTTGATACACCTTCAGAAAAAGCAGAATCAGCACCAGCTCCTAAGACTCCTGCTGAGGAACCCAGCCCTCCTTAGGACACCCAAAGCAGCAGACCTCGAAAAAGGAGGGGAAAAGTCAAGCTTGGAGTGGAAAAAGTACACCAGCTTTAAAAATGCCTGCACACAGCAATAGTGGGAACCAGTCACATTTCTTTTTTCCTTGCTTTCTGTGATGACATAAATATGAAGTAAAAACACGTAAAACAAAAGGCAGAGCTAGGATTTTACAGGTCTTCATTTGGCAGTCTGGATGACAAACACCTCTTCCGGGACTGCGACACGTTTTGGGGACTGGCAGAGAATGGAGGCAAAAGGTGCCACAGAGCACTTTCTATTGCCTTCAGCCCCTGAAGGTGTTCTGATGGTTTCAGGGCACTTGCTTGGCTCATTCCGAGATCAAAACGTTATGGCATTATTTTCAAGACTACTACCCATCCCCAGTCAGAGTTTCTTACATTCCTGGATACAAATGAGTGGGTAGAGAGAGGGTTTCTTTCCAAATGAATTCAGAGACAAATTCCTATTTTTACCAATACCTACAAAAACGAAACACTTGACGGGATTTAGTATTCTACACACACCCCTCCCCGTGCATTTTGGGGCAGCTTTGGGTCCCTCTGGGGGACGGCACCCAGCGTGACCCCCCCTCGTTCGCCACCCACCTGCTCCTCCACCGCAGTGTGCCTCCCTCTCCGAGGGACCTTGGGGCGCCCCAAAGGACATCAGAGCCCCGCGTCTTCGCCCCCTTTTCCCGGCCCCCAAAGAAGGCACAGAACGAGTCCAACTGCCCTGCAGAGCAGCCCAGCACTTCCTTCAATCCCTCTCCACGTGTCCATCCCCCCCGAAAGGGACTCTGCCGCAACAAGAAAGCCCCCCGAAGGGTTGAAGCTCCTGCCCAGCCTCGCTGTCACAGGCGAGGGGCAGAAAGAGGGAGTGGCAGAGACGGCGGGGACGCGGCACGGACGGCACGGCACAGAGCGGGGGCCGCTCTCGGCTCGATGCCGGGAAAGCCCCGGGTCCGGCAGTGCCGGGCGGCGTTTGGCCGGCACGGGGGGATCCGCCGAGAGCCTCCGGCCCCGTGCGGGGACTCCTGCCAGGGCCCAGGGGCGCCGCGCCGGGGGGGTCTGCGGACAGAGAACAGGAATACGGGGAGAAAGAAGGAAGAAGGAGAGGCAGAGAGAGGGACAAGAGGGGGAGCCTCACAGAGCGCCCGCCGGGCTGCAGCCCGAGCCCGCCCCGGCCTGCTCGGGATGCCGCGCTCGGCGGAGCTCGGCTCGCTTCGGCTGAACTCGGCTCCTCGGCTCGCCTCGGCTTTTAGCCGCTAGACTCGGCTGGATTCGCCTCTTCGGCGCAGCTCGGCTCGGCTCGGCTGAACTCGGAGCCTCTCGGCTCGGCTCCCTTCGGCTCAGCTCGGCTCCCTTCGGCTCCCCGCCGCCGCCGCCTCCCGTTTCGCGCGCACAGCTCGGTGCTCGCCCGCTGCCGAGCCCCGCGGGCGGCCCGGCCCGGCCCGGCCGTCGCTCGGAACCCACCCCCCCCAACCCCCCACCGCAAGATTAGACCATGCAGGGTTTCTGTGTTAAACCCTTTTTGTCCTATAAGGAGACAACTTCTCTCTACCTCCTTCGTCTTCTCATTTTTCGTCTTGGATTGCAAAATCAGAGTTACAAAAACCTCGTCAAGTACAAGACTTAGTAAGTAGTCCAGAAGGTAGTCCCGTCAATTGCATAACCTAAAGAAAACCTTATACTTACGGTTCCACAAAAAAGAAATCGGACCAGAGTCCTACTCACTGTGTCAAACCTTATTTAAAACACACAAAACCCCCAAAAGAAATAGTTCCACAACCAAAACAAAACCTACAAGTAACACCAACCAGAACCACACCTCCAAATACGCTGCTTATCAGCCACCAATCCTAAAAACCTATTTTCTACACACCTTGGTAGTACAGCTCTTCACAACTAACCTCATCCTTTACAAACACTAAATCGCAAACCAAAAAACTTACACGTGACGTCGACTCTTCAAAGAGCATTTAGACACTCATACCCCAAATGACAGTTCAACCACCAAAAGTAAAATTACCGAGATCATTACAAATAAATACCTGTCTAATATTTAGTTACAAAACAACCCCAAAACCACACAAAACCACAAAGAAGTTACCTCAAAACATCAAACCTACCATTTAAAACAATTAACCCTACCAAGACCAAACATAACAGGAATACATTTAAAAAAAAAAAAAACAAAAAAAAAAAAAAACACCCAACCACCAACCAAAAATACCCAATGACTCCAACACAAATTGACTTCTCATTATCAAAACAGTATGACCTTTTAATAACCTAATTCTATTGTTTCTACATCTCTTTTAACACCTAAAAGAACTACAACTCACACTTGAACCACAGTAAACAAACTTACTTATTAACTAACCAAATGAAACAATAACACATCTGTACCTTTAAATAAATTGCTGCCAAATATAAATATCTTTAAACATACTACTTTGCCAAATAAAACAACTGTTAATTTTTTATTCTTAACACACAATCATAAATAGAAAACATGTTTTAAAGTATACAAATCGACGAAATCACAAGAAATCAATTTACAAAAACATTACAAAATGTTTTTAGAAATCAATCAATTACGCAGAAATAAAAAATAAGCCCATCATATTTTCAAAACTTAAAACATCACTAAATAACTTAAATCATTATTAAAAACTAAAAGACTCATTTTATTAATAACTATAATTATTACTTTCCATCTCCCCTACCTACTTCATTTTTTACATGGAACTCTACAAAAATCCTGAACAAGTATATTTATAACTTAAATTCCAAAACATATATTTATATATATATATAAAAAAACATACTTAACAAATAATCCACATACCAAACATGTAAACGAATAAAAAAAAAACCCTAATAAAATACTAAGATATTCATAACAAAAAAAGCCAAACTCATTAACATAAAAACCAATATAAACACATGGAAATACCTACAATTAAAAAATACATACCTGAATAAACAATATTCCTACCTTAATAATTCACTATAAACTCTTACCAATTAATGACTAACATTAATTACTTGATACCAATAAAATACAAGGAACTGTTACTTTACCCAATAAATGTAATAAACTATTATAATGTAACTAATAACTTTAAATCACACTTTATTAAAAATATAAAACATTAAAGCAAGGTATCCTAAAAAAATCCCATTATTATCACTACACAGAAAAAAAAAATTAAAAAAAAAAAATATATATCTACAAATATCTATATACAGGTAGATAGATAATATATCCATCTCAACAGCACTGTCTGGGATTGATTCTTGTTTTCTCTCTTGACTCCTAAATTTATTAGCCATAGAGTATGGAGTAAGGAAATCATTTTATTTATCACCTTGTTCTCCAGAAACCTGAAAAACAAAATAAAACAAAACAAAAACAAAGGGAAAAAAAAAACCACCCAACCACCAACCAAAAATACCCAATGACTCCAACACAAATTGACTTCTCATTATCAAAACAGTATGACCTTTTAATAACCTAATTCTATTGTTTCTACATCTCTTTTAACACCTAAAAGAACTACAACTCACACTTGAACCACAGTAAACAAACTTACTTATTAACTAACCAAATGAAACAATAACACATCTGTACCTTTAAATAAATTGCTGCCAAATATAAATATCTTTAAACATACTACTTTGCCAAATAAAACAACTGTTAATTTTTTATTCTTAACACACAATCATAAATAGAAAACATGTTTTAAAGTATACAAATCGACGAAATCACAAGAAATCAATTTACAAAAACATTACAAAATGTTTTTAGAAATCAATCAATTACGCAGAAATAAAAAATAAGCCCATCATATTTTCAAAACTTAAAACATCACTAAATAACTTAAATCATTATTAAAAACTAAAAGACTCATTTTATTAATAACTATAATTATTACTTTCCATCTCCCCTACCTACTTCATTTTTTACATGGAACTCTACAAAAATCCTGAACAAGTATATTTATAACTTAAATTCCAAAACATATATTTATATATATATATAAAAAAACATACTTAACAAATAATCCACATACCAAACATGTAAACGAATAAAAAAAAAACCCTAATAAAATACTAAGATATTCATAACAAAAAAAGCCAAACTCATTAACATAAAAACCAATATAAACACATGGAAATACCTACAATTAAAAAATACATACCTGAATAAACAATATTCCTACCTTAATAATTCACTATAAACTCTTACCAATTAATGACTAACATTAATTACTTGATACCAATAAAATACAAGGAACTGTTACTTTACCCAATAAATGTAATAAACTATTATAATGTAACTAATAACTTTAAATCACACTTTATGAAAAATATAAAACATTAAAGCAAGGTATCCTAACAAAAAAAAATCCCGTTATTATCACTACACAGAAAAAAAAATTAAAAAAAAAAAATACATATATCTACAAATATCTATATACAGGTAGATAGATAATATATCCATCTCAACAGCACTGTCTGGGATTGATTCTTGTTTTCTCTCTTGACTCCTAAATTTATTAGCCATAGAGTATGGAGTAAGGAAATCATTTTATTTATCACCTTGTTCTCCAGAAACCTGAAAAACCAAATAAAACAAAACAAAAACAAAGGGAAAAAAAAGAAAAAAAAAAAAGAAAACCACATTTGAAAGGCAGATCCTCACCAGCAGCTGGTCCATCTCCTACAGGGGACCATATTCTAGTGCACTTTTGGTGCACTTGCCTGAACTTGGCGTGGCAGAAGAGATTATTTTTGTGAGGGAGAGAGGCGAGGGGAGGAGAAAGAATGTTCTAGACAGCTCAAATCCATTACTGTGCCACTTCCTGTGCAGCAGGTCCTGTGACAGGATGGGAACTGAGGGTGCTTGAAATTTAAAAGGTAAAGACACCAGCACAAGGTGTCACTTTGCTTTTTAAGGAAGTGGTTTCCAAGTCACAAAGCTTCCCCCCCCCAGCCCCATCATCCCCTCCTCCTACCACAACCTGAAAGCGTCTTGATTCTGTTTTCAAAACCACAAGGGACACCTCAGCGTTCAGCAAGTTCTGCCAGTGCAGCCCTTGGTGCCCCCGCCTCCCTGCCTGTCACCCTTGCTTTCATCCTCAGCCACGTCATTCTTCCACCGGGGACGGGAAATTGTTCCCATTTCTCCTGTCCTCCTCCGGTTACCTTTTCTCTAAGCTGTGCGGGACCCAGGCGAGGAGGCTGCAATCCTCTAGCAGCTCATAGGCAGCTCTGGTGACACGGGCAGCACTCTGTAATATCTCCAGAATGCGACTCTGAAACAGAAAATGCAGCGTGTTCTTTTACAGCCAAGACCTAATTCTCTAACTTAAAATGAGCAATTTGGCTGGTACCTGATCAACGCCCCAGGTAAAACGAACACCACTTGTTCTCAGCAAGTCCAGAGAAGGAAAGACATTCTCCCTTCAAAGCTTCACACCACAGGTGCTGCGCTGACAAGAAGTATTCAAGTAGCAAGACAATTTTCTCCTTTGCCCAAGGTTTTGGTACTTGAAATACCCAGGGTGGGTGCTCCCAAACCTGAGAGCTCCTGGCCCGTGAGTTTCCCTCCTGCTGAAGCACCGTTCAGGTAACAAATGTGCTGGCCGGGGAATAGAGACCCCAAAAAGAAAAGGCCCCGACTGCAGGAGCAAAACCACGGCACCCACGTGAGGCTCCTTGATGGCAGGAAGCTGTTCCAGTTTCAGGGCATAAGGATGGGACTGGTTTAGACACAAGCAACTCTTTCCCCCTCCCCACATACACCTAACCGGCAAGGAACAGATTTTCAAGAGGACCAAGGCAGAATCGGCTGTTCCTTTCTCTGTGGTACTTGAGATCTTGAAGCCCCACAAGCTTGTTGTGGTTTGGGGGTAGTTGGGAACTGCTCTTTTTGAACTCTTACCTGGGAGCCCTCGTCACACAAACGACTGCTGAAAAGGGAAAAGAATCACCCGGAAAATCCTCTGGTAGACGTGAAGCTCATAGCAGTGTTTGCCACACAGCCCCTCCCCAGGAAACCTGAGCATCCACTCACGCTCTGCTTTGTGCTGGAAGCCACAAAGAAAAATACCACCGTCAGACATTCAGACATTTCCAAAGAATACCAGCCCCTAAGAGCAACAAAACCCCGCTTCCCTCTGACTGCCAGCTCAGGGCTTCCCCGAGCTGGTTCTGGACTTCTGCATTTCCATTCCTATCAAATTTAATCGCTGACGTCCCGTGGGAACAGTCAGTCTGCAGCCCAAACATGCAGTGGAAATGGAGTTTTAGAAGTTGCTGTTTCTAAAACACTTCCGTTGAACTCAAAGTTACTAATCTGAACTCAAAGTTACTAATCTGAACTCAAAGAGGAATTGCAGCTAGCCGGGGCAGAACAGTCTTTGCTTGTGCTCACAGAGCATACACAGCACAGCTCATTGCGCCTTAGTACGGAGAAAGCAACAAAAACCCCAGAGAATTGACATTTTTAATTGCAATACGAAACATAAGAAAGGTGCTTCTAATTAACTGCCTGTGGGAGAATGAGGTTTCCTTGTATTTGTACGGCTGCTTTTAACACGTTTCTGAAGAATTCCTGGATTGCCTAAAATGGGACTCTTACCTCAAAACCAAAACTGGAGAAAAGCTGGAGGAAAGCCGGTATTCCGGCTCAGGTCCAAATACTGGTGTGACAGAAGGAATCTCTTCACCTTCATGTACATGTGCTCCTCTGTAAAGAGAAAAAGCTGGCACCGTGGAGGAGGACAGTGCTCCCAATCCACAAGCACGGGCGACAATTTGTGGAAGCCGCAGCGAGCGTGCAGGGCTCCCAGCTGGGAGAGCAAGCCTGGGGGTGCCGTCCGGATCAAAACACCCAGAAACCTGCGAGAAAGAAACTGAACGGAAGCCGGCTAAAAGCCGTCCCTGCGCCGATGACTCCTTCCAGCAACTTGCTCACGAGGAGGCAGGGATTGATTCGCTACTCACCAGCTCATCTGGCCACGGCACGGGCAACACCGTAAAAAATCCCGCGCGGGCGGCGCCGGCGTCAGGGTGGGGAGCAGGAGGCAGAGCGGGATCCTGGTTTTTGCCGCCGTTTTTGCCGCCCAGTTGGGAAGGTCAAGCGAGTCCGCGACATGGCGCTCCCAAGATGGCGGCAGCGAGGGGCCGTCGGCGGAGAGAGGCGTTTTTGCCGATGCCTGTCGGCCCCCGCCGAAAAATCCGCACGCCGGCGCTGCTGCTGACCCCACAGCCCTCGTGCACGGCCCTGGAATCGCCGCGGAAAATCCCGCCGGGGCGCCGCGGCGTCGGGGTTTTTGTGCAGGCAGCACTGTAGACTAACGGTGGGGGGTCCTCGATTTTCCCGCCCTTTTTGCCGCCATCATGAGAAGGTCAAGTGAGTCCGCGACACTCCGGCCGAGCCACTCCCAAGATGGCGGCCGCTGCAGCGCCTCCGCGGGGGGCTGCAGTACCGCGCTCTGGCCACAAGGAGGCGGCACTGCCGCCCGCCTCAGCCGGGGGCTGCCTCTCGCCTTGGGGCCGCACGGGAAAAAAAACCAAAAACAAAAAAAAAAAAAAAAAAAAAAAAAACACCAACAAAAACCCCCTGCCTTTAACCCAATAAGAACCCAAATTAAAAAAAAAAAAAAA
The DNA here is from genome assembly GCF_031753505.1 of Anomalospiza imberbis. Classification (NCBI taxonomy): domain Eukaryota; kingdom Metazoa; phylum Chordata; class Aves; order Passeriformes; family Viduidae; genus Anomalospiza; species Anomalospiza imberbis. The sequence continues at coordinate 119,204 of NW_027099794.1, read as the reverse complement.
ACTTCTCTTGTAAACTATATTTCAATCTATTTTATTTTTATACTTTTCATGTTTATATCCACATTTTGATTTAGAGTGTATATGGATGCATAATCATAACATTTATTCCTATTACTTATATTTTATTATATTTTATATTTTTACACATATCTCAATATATTGATGATATATTTCTACATGCAGATTGATATTTCTAAAAGGTTTATACTGTTTATAATAAAACCCTTCCTCTACCCAAGTAAAAAAAAAAAAAAAATCCTTTCTTTTAAACCGTGTTGAATTTTTTAAAATTTATATTTTTCGCACTTATATTCAAATTTACATTTTAAATGTAGAGTGATGTATGGTGTTACTTATATTCTATTTCTTCCTATTACTTATTTTTATTTCTATATTATATTTTACAGATATCTTTATACATCGATTATATATTATCTGTATTTAGAATTATATCAAAATAAAATGTATATACATCTTTTTCTTTTCAAGAAAATTCCTGCCTTTAAGCAAACGAAACCTTAAAAAAGCCCTTTCTTCAAACGATCTTTAAATATTTACATATTTTCATAATTTTATTCACATTTGCATTTAGAGTGTATATTGACATATTATATTAAAAAGATGTAATCTATATAATAATGCAACAAGATAGATAAATTATTATTTCTATTTTACGTCATATATACGCCCATACATATATTTACTTACTTTTTAATTTTTATATAGATCTTAACGTATGTATGATGTATTTCTATACATAGACTTCTAGCTTTATTTTATAATTTTTGTAATAAAAACCCTGCCTACTACCAAATTAAATGAAACAAATTTATTTTAAACTATATTTGAATATTTCAGTATTTATGGTTTTGATATTTACGTTTATAAGAGCGTGTATATTGTATTACAATAAATTTTATATATACAATAAATACAAAATATTTTGTATTTAGACATAAAATATATTTGGATTATACTGTGTTATTATGAGACATACACAGTATTATATGTATTGTATTGATTTCTATGATTTTGGGGTTTTTTTGTACTTTATATTTCTATATATCTACACATATTAATGATACATTTTATGTTGATATTTTATATGGATTTAGTTTATAGCTATCATCTATGTTTACATGTATTTACACAAACATATAAAACACTCTCTATCAAACATTATAACATCTTGTGGTAAGAGATTATTTATGTTACATGTTCTCTTGATATGTATTCTCTTTGTATTTAAAACTGGAATTTTATATTCCCATTTTTATATTTCTGGATTTGTTTTCTTTCATTATAGTTATAATTTTGCATTTAAAATCCAATTCCTGAAACTAAAATGCCAATACAAACAGCATCCAATTCCCACCAATGCCGTCCAAAAATGCTAGAACGGCTCCACCGGCCAACCAACTACCAGCAAAAAAACCCCACACTACACTCTTTTCGCTAACAATTCTTATCACATCACACGAATGAAACAAAAATTTGTTCAAGCCCTATAGAAACCCACACAGCAAATCACAAAGACCACCAAAAAGAAGAAAAAAAAAAAAAAAAAAAACAAAACCAAACCCAACTAACATACTAAACTCCAAACCCTACAGCAGACCCTGAACGTTACTAAAACCCAAAAATAGAACCAAAACTCTACCTCTACGCTAACTCATAAAGAGAACCCAATACTCTATAAAATTAACTAAAAAAACCCACCAAACTCATTACCGATATAAAAAAATCTAAACCACAGAGAAACAAACAAATCACCACCCAAATAAAATAACTGCCTTAAAAAAATCTAGCATATAAATACCCATGTTCCCAAAAATAAAACGAATAAAAAACTGCAACCAAATAGATCAAACTACAAAAAAACAAAAAAAAACCAAAAACCCAACAACTTAAATTAACAACAGCAAAAGTATTCCTAACTCAATAAACCCATAACGCCTCAAACCATCAAAACCAAAATACTACCTAGAAATAAACACGAAGCCAAAAGATAAGTGTAACCATAAACAATATCTCCCAAATTCTCTGCAACAATAAAACATACACGACAATCAAAAAACCAAATGAATAAAACCTCTATAATACACTAAACAATAATGCAATCATCAATATTATAAAAACCTCACTAATGAACTACAGGACACTACCTCAAACCCACCAAAACAAACACTACAGACTCTACGGCAAAAAAAAGTCACCACAACCGAATTAAAAACCTACCCTCTACTTCATGCTACGACCCATAAAAACCACTGTAAACCTTAAAAAATATAATTTTAAATTATAATTTTTATCCAACCAACCAACCAACCAACCAACCAAAAAAAACCCCAACCAAAATCCCACAAAAAAAAAAAAAAAAAAAAAAAAAAATCCAACAACAAAGCTCAATCGAAAAAACCCCTTGTCATCAGCACCTGAACCAAGAACCATGACATTCGAGAAGTACACCGTGTCCATTAGCATACACCTACTACGAACCAAACGAAACGATACAATCAATTCCTAAAAACCACCTCAAAACCGCCCCATCAAGGAACTTGGGAACATTGAAAGCCGCGCTCCCGGCACGAAAGCGGCTCCTCCGGCGGGCAGAGGCGGCGCCGCGCCGGGAGACCCCCGCCCGCTGCCCCCTCTGCCCGGCGGGGCCGGCACCGGGCCCGGGGCGCCCCGGCGGCGCCCGAGCCCCGCGCCCGGAGCGGACGGAGCGGCCGGCACCGGCCGGCACCGGCGCGGCGCCGCGCCGCCTCTCCCGCCCGCCGGCCCGGCAAAGCTCCCCTCGGCTCCGCACGCCTCGCAGCGGCGCGGCTCTGGCGGTCCCGCGGCAGCCCGGCCGCGCCAAACTCCCCTTCCCCCTCAGCAGCTCCCCGGGCCATGCCAGCAGCGCCCGCGACAGAACCTTTGGTGCCGGCCCAGGGGCAGAAGAAGCGCCCTCCAAGGCAGCGGCACACCCCGATTTCAACCCTTCAAACGCTGCGAGAGCTGCAGCTTCCTTCAGTTCAACCCCCGAAACCGACGCCACACTCAGGTGCTCGCCTCACTTCATCGAGGGCAAATAAATGTGTTCTCCCCTTCCATTTCGTCCCCTAGAAGGGCAGAAAAGAAGGGGCTTTCCTCAAATGAAATCCCTCAAATTGTGGGAATCTTTAAAATCAGAGGGTTTGGGGAAAGCTGCAAAAAAAAGGCAGGCCTCACAAACAGCACAACTGCGGGTAGAGCTAAGCACTAGACATCAGATTTGTCAGCAGACAAATTATACAAGAAGTAGAAGATAACTACAACTAGAGCAATGGTCTGTGTATTAACGCCCCTCTAGAACAACTCCCTAAGCTACAGAAAAGTACATCTAGCGAGACACTAGGAAGTTCTAAGCTTGAGAATGGAGCCCCGTGCATTGTGTTTTAAGGCTTACAAGCAGGTATTGCACTCGAAATAAGCGAGCATTGTTTTAAAAAGCAAAGGTACGTGTGCTTACAGGGGTTAGACAGAACTACTGTCAATATGCTTGTGCTTCGTGTGACCGGTCCAAAAACTTTCCAGTAAATTCTAACAGTAGGTTCTTGGTCTGCTGGCGGGGATGTGAGCTGCTGGCATCTTCCCACTGTCATAAGCATGTCATGAGAGTGATGCGAGAAAATTAAACAGCTCGAGACGCCTTCCTCAGCAGTCCCGCCCCGTTCGTGATTTCTACATAGACCCCCGGCCGGCGAGACAAATGATGGGAAAGGGGGATTTTACCTCAAGCCAAACCCTTTAAAAGGAGGGACAACAGGGCTGCCCCCTCCATTTAAACCTAAGGGTGATGAAAATGGAGGGGGGGGTTAGCCTCAAATCGAACCCATCAAACGACAACAATATTTTCCCCCTTCCATTTAAAATAGAACCCAGGGGTTCCCTGCCACCCCTGGGATACCCCTAACACCCTGGAAAAGGCAGGTTTGCCTTCAGCCAATACCCTCAAAACCACAAACGAAGAGGGATTGCCCACCTGTTCAGACAGGGTCAATAATGGAAAAGAAGTCGCTACCTTCAATTTGAATTGCTTTTGTCCTCAAAATCCTTTTTTTTTTTTTTTTTTTTTTTTTTCCCTGGGAGCACCGTGGAGGGATTGGCAAGATGAAATTTAAAAGGGAAAGGAGAAATGTCCCCGCTACAAATACACATGGGCTCACCTGTTTGGCTGCTGCTTCTTCCCGGCACAAAGGTTTGTCCCTCGGCACCTCCTTGGAGCAATGCTCCAGGTATCCAAGTGATCCCCCAGACTCTGCTGTCTCAAGCTCTCACCGTCCTTCCAAGGACAGCCCCGGGAGCCCCCCAAAAGCTCCTCTTCTCCGGCAGCTCCATGCCAAAGTGAGCTGAGGCAAACCCCCTTAAAAGAGCCCCCGGCAGGAGCCGGCCCCTCCTCATCCTCACAGCTCACACCTGGGGCTGCTCGGGGTTTCTTTCCAAATGAATTCAGAGACAAATTCCTATTCTTACCAATAGCTACAAAAACGAAACACTTGACGGGATTTAGTATTCTACACACACGCCTCCCCGTGCATTTTGGGGCAGCTTTGGGTCCCTCTGGGGGACGGCACCCAGCGTGACCCCCCCTCGTTCGCCACCCACCTGCTCCTCCACCGCAGTGTGCCTCCCTCTCCGAGGGACCTTGGGGCGCCCCAAAGGACATCAGAGCCCCGCGTCTTCGCCCCCTTTTCCCGGCCCCCAAAGAAGGCACAGAACGAGTCCAACTGCCCTGCAGAGCAGCCCAGCACTTCCTTCAATCCCTCTCCACGTGTCCATCCCCCCCGAAAGGGACTCTGCCGCAACAAGAAAGCCCCCCGAAGGGTTGAAGCTCCTGCCCAGCCTCGCTGTCACAGGCGAGGGGCAGAAAGAGGGAGTGGCAGAGACGGCGGGGACGCGGCACGGACGGCACGGCACAGAGCGGGGGCCGCTCTCGGCTCGATGCCGGGAAAGCCCCGGGTCCGGCAGTGCCGGGCGGCGTTTGGCCGGCACGGGGGGATCCGCCGAGAGCCTCCGGCCCCGTGCGGGGACTCCTGCCAGGGCCCAGGGGCGCCGCGCCGGGGGGGTCTGCGGACAGAGAACAGGAATACGGGGAGAAAGAAGGAAGAAGGAGAGGCAGAGAGAGGGACAAGAGGGGGAGCCTCACAGAGCGCCCGCCGGGCTGCAACCCGAGCCCGCCCCGGCCTGCTCGGGATGCCGCGCTCGGCGGAGCTCGGCTCGCTTCGGCTGAACTCGGCTCCTCGGCTCGCCTCGGCTTTTAGCCGCTAGACTCGGCTGGATTCGCCTCTTCGGCGCAGCTCGGCTCGGCTCGGCTGAACTCGGAGCCTCTCGGCTCGGCTCCCTTCGGCTCAGCTCGGCTCCCTTCGGCTCCCCGCCGCCGCCGCCTCCCGTTTCGCGCGCACAGCTCGGTGCTCGCCCGCTGCCGAGCCCCGCGGGCGGCCCGGCCCGGCCCGGCCGTCGCTCGGAACCCACCCCCCCCAACCCCCCACCGCAAGATTAGACCATGCAGGGTTTCTGTGTTAAACCCTTTTTGTCCTATAAGGAGACAACTTCTCTCTACCTCCTTCGTCTTCTCATTTTTCGTCTTGGATTGCAAAATCAGAGTTACAAAAACCTCGTCAAGTACAAGACTTAGTAAGTAGTCCAGAAGGTAGTCCCGTCAATTGCATAACCTAAAGAAAACCTTATACTTACGGTTCCACAAAAAAGAAATCGGACCAGAGTCCTACTCACTGTGTCAAACCTTATTTAAAACACACAAAACCCCCAAAAGAAATAGTTCCACAACCAAAACAAAACCTACAAGTAACACCAACCAGAACCACACCTCCAAATACGCTGCTTATCAGCCACCAATCCTAAAAACCTATTTTCTACACACCTTGGTAGTACAGCTCTTCACAACTAACCTCATCCTTTACAAACACTAAATCGCAAACCAAAAAACTTACACGTGACGTCGACTCTTCAAAGAGCATTTAGACACTCATACCCCAAATGACAGTTCAACCACCAAAAGTAAAATTACCGAGATCATTACAAATAAATACCTGTCTAATATTTAGTTACAAAACAACCCCAAAACCACACAAAACCACAAAGAAGTTACCTCAAAACATCAAACCTACCATTTAAACCAATTAACCCTACCAAGACCAAACATAACAGGAATACATTTAAAAAAAAAAAAAACAAAAAAAAAAAAACACCCAACCACCAACCAAAAATACCCAATGACTCCAACACAAATTGACTTCTCATTATCAAAACAGTATGACCTTTTAATAACCTAATTCTATTGTTTCTACATCTCTTTTAACACCTAAAAGAACTACAACTCACACTTGAACCACAGTAAACAAACTTACTTATTAACTAACCAAATGAAACAATAACACATCTGTACCTTTAAATAAATTGCTGCCAAATATAAACATCTTTAAACATACTACTTTGCCAAATAAAACAACTGTTTTTATTCTTAACACACAATCATAAATAGAAAACATGTTTTAAAGTATACAAATCCACGAAATCACAAGAAATCAATTTACAAAAACATTACAAAATGTTTTTAGAAATCAATCAATTACGCAGAAATAAAAAATAAGCCCATCATATTTTCAAAACTTAAAACATCACTAAATAACTTAAATCATTATTAAAAACTAAAAGACTCATTTTATTAATAACTATAATTATTACTTTCCATCTCCCCTACCTACTTCATTTTTTACATGGAACTCTACAAAAATCCTGAACAAGTATATTTATAACTTAAATTCCAAAACATATATTTATATATATATATAAAAAAACATACTTAACAAATAATCCACATACCAAACATCTAAACGAATAAAAAAAAAACCCTAATAAAATACTAAGATATTCATAACAAAAAAAGCCAAACTCATTAACATAAAAACCAATATAAACACATGGAAATACCTACAATTAAAAAATACATACCTGAATAAACAATATTCCTACCTTAATAATTCACTATAAACTCTTACCAATTAATGACTAACATTAATTACTTGATACCAATAAAATACAAGGAACTGTTACTTTACCCAATAAATGTAATAAACTATTATAATGTAACTAATAACTTTAAATCACACTTTATTAAAAATATAAAACATTAAAGCAAGGTATCCTAAAAAAATCCCATTATTATCACTACACAGAAAAAAAAAATTAAAAAAAAAAAAATATATATCTACAAATATCTATATACAGGTAGATAGATAATATATCCATCTCAACAGCACTGTCTGGGATTGATTCTTGTTTTCTCTCTTGACTCCTAAATTTATTAGCCATAGAGTATGGAGTAAGGAAATCATTTTATTTATCACCTTGTTCTCCAGAAACCTGAAAAACAAAATAAAACAAAACAAAAACAAAGGGAAAAAAAAAACCACCCAACCACCAACCAAAAATACCCAATGACTCCAACACAAATTGACTTCTCATTATCAAAACAGTATGACCTTTTAATAACCTAATTCTATTGTTTCTACATCTCTTTTAACACCTAAAAGAACTACAACTCACACTTGAACCACAGTAAACAAACTTACTTATTAACTAACCAAATGAAACAATAACACATCTGTACCTTTAAATAAATTGCTGCCAAATATAAATATCTTTAAACATACTACTTTGCCAAATAAAACAACTGTTAATTTTTTATTCTTAACACACAATCATAAATAGAAAACATGTTTTAAAGTATACAAATCCACGAAATCACAAGAAATCAATTTACAAAAACATTACAAAATGTTTTTAGAAATCAATCAATTACGCAGAAATAAAAAATAAGCCCATCATATTTTCAAAACTTAAAACATCACTAAATAACTTAAATCATTATTAAAAACTAAAAGACTCATTTTATTAATAACTATAATTATTACTTTCCATCTCCCCTACCTACTTCATTTTTTACATGGAACTCTACAAAAATCCTGAACAAGTATATTTATAACTTAAATTCCAAAACATATATTTATATATATATATAAAAAAACATACTTAACAAATAATCCACATACCAAACATGTAAACGAATAAAAAAAAAACCCTAATAAAATACTAAGATATTCATAACAAAAAAAGCCAAACTCATTAACATAAAAACCAATATAAACACATGGAAATACCTACAATTAAAAAATACATACCTGAATAAACAATATTCGTACCTTAATAATTCACTATAAACTCTTACCAATTAATGACTAACATTAATTACTTGATACCAATAAAATACAAGGAACTGTTACTTTACCCAATAAATGTAATAAACTATTATAATATAACTAATAACTTTAAATCACACTTTATGAAAAATATAAAACATTAAAGCAAGGTATCCTAACAAAAAAAAATCCCGTTATTATCACTACACAGAAAAAAAAATTAAAAAAAAAAAATACATATATCTACAAATATCTATATACAGGTAGATAGATAATATATCCATCTCAACAGCACTGTCTGGGATTGATTCTTGTTTTCTCTCTTGACTCCTAAATTTATTAGCCATAGAGTATGGAGTAAGGAAATCATTTTATTTATCACCTTGTTCTCCAGAAACCTGAAAAACCAAATAAAACAAAACAAAAACAAAGGGAAAAAAAAGAAAAAAAAAAAAGAAAACCACATTTGAAAGGCAGATCCTCACCAGCAGCTGGTCCATCTCCTACAGGGGACCATATTCTAGTGCACTTTTGGTGCACTTGCCTGAACTTGGCGTGGCAGAAGAGATTATTTTTGTGAGGGAGAGAGGCGAGGGGAGGAGAAAGAATGTTCTAGACAGCTCAAATCCATTACTGTGCCACTTCCTGTGCAGCAGGTCCTGTGACAGGATGGGAACTGAGGGTGCTTGAAATTTAAAAGGTAAAGACACCAGCACAAGGTGTCACTTTGCTTTTTAAGGAAGTGGTTTCCAAGTCACAAAGCTTCCCCCCCCCAGCCCCATCATCCCCTCCTCCTACCACAACCTGAAAGCGTCTTGATTCTGTTTTCAAAACCACAAGGGACACCTCAGCGTTCAGCAAGTTCTGCCAGTGCAGCCCTTGGTGCCCCCGCCTCCCTGCCTGTCACCCTTGCTTTCATCCTCAGCCACGTCATTCTTCCACCGGGGACGGGAAATTGTTCCCATTTCTCCTGTCCTCCTCCGGTTACCTTTTCTCTAAGCTGTGCGGGACCCAGGCGAGGAGGCTGCAATCCTCTAGCAGCTCATAGGCAGCTCTGGTGACACGGGCAGCACTCTGTAATATCTCCAGAATGCGACTCTGAAACAGAAAATGCAGCGTGTTCTTTTACAGCCAAGACCTAATTCTCTAACTTAAAATGAGCAATTTGGCTGGTACCTGATCAACGCCCCAGGTAAAACGAACACCACTTGTTCTCAGCAAGTCCAGAGAAGGAAAGACATTCTCCCTTCAAAGCTTCACACCACAGGTGCTGCGCTGACAAGAAGTATTCAAGTAGCAAGACAATTTTCTCCTTTGCCCAAGGTTTTGGTACTTGAAATACCCAGGGTGGGTGCTCCCAAACCTGAGAGCTCCTGGCCCGTGAGTTTCCCTCCTGCTGAAGCACCGTTCAGGTAACAAATGTGCTGGCCGGGGAATAGAGACCCCAAAAAGAAAAGGCCCCGACTGCAGGAGCAAAACCACGGCACCCACGTGAGGCTCCTTGATGGCAGGAAGCTGTTCCAGTTTCAGGGCATAAGGATGGGACTGGTTTAGACACAAGCAACTCTTTCCCCCTCCCCACATACACCTAACCGGCAAGGAACAGATTTTCAAGAGGACCAAGGCAGAATCGGCTGTTCCTTTCTCTGTGGTACTTGAGATCTTTAAGCCCCACAAGCTTGTTGTGGTTTGGGGGTAGTTGGGAACTGCTCTTTTTGAACTCTTACCTGGGAGCCCTCGTCACACAAACGACTGCTGAAAAGGGAAAAGAATCACCCGGAAAATCCTCTGGTAGACGTGAAGCTCATAGCAGTGTTTGCCACACAGCCCCTCCCCAGGAAACCTGAGCATCCACTCACGCTCTGCTTTGTGCTGGAAGCCACAAAGAAAAATACCACCGTCAGACATTCAGACATTTCCAAAGAATACCAGCCCCTAAGAGCAACAAAACCCCGCTTCCCTCTGACTGCCAGCTCAGGGCTTCCCCGAGCTGGTTCTGGACTTCTGCATTTCCATTCCTATCAAATTTAATCGCTGACGTCCCGTGGGAACAGTCAGTCTGCAGCCCAAACATGCAGTGGAAATGGAGTTTTAGAAGTTGCTGTTTCTAAAACACTTCCGTTGAACTCAAAGTTACTAATCTGAACTCAAAGTTACTAATCTGAACTCAAAGAGGAATTGCAGCTAGCCGGGGCAGAACAGTCTTTGCTTGTGCTCACAGAGCATACACAGCACAGCTCATTGCGCCTTAGTACGGAGAAAGCAACAAAAACCCCAGAGAATTGACATTTTTAATTGCAATACGAAACATAAGAAAGGTGCTTCTAATTAACTGCCTGTGGGAGAATGAGGTTTCCTTGTATTTGTACGGCTGCTTTTAACACGTTTCTGAAGAATTCCTGGATTGCCTAAAATGGGACTCTTACCTCAAAACCAAAACTGGAGAAAAGCTGGAGGAAAGCCGGTATTCCGGCTCAGGTCCAAATACTGGTGTGACAGAAGGAATCTCTTCACCTTCATGTACATGTGCTCCTCTGTAAAGAGAAAAAGCTGGCACCGTGGAGGAGGACAGTGCTCCCAATCCACAAGCACGGGCGACAATTTGTGGAAGCCGCAGCGAGCGTGCAGGGCTCCCAGCTGGGAGAGCAAGCCTGGGGGTGCCGTCCGGATCAAAACACCCAGAAACCTGCGAGAAAGAAACTGAACGGAAGCCGGCTAAAAGCCGTCCCTGCGCCGATGACTCCTTCCAGCAACTTGCTCACGAGGAGGCAGGGATTGATTCGCTACTCACCAGCTCATCTGGCCACGGCACGGGCAACACCGTAAAAAATCCCGCGCGGGCGGCGCCGGCGTCAGGGTGGGGAGCAGGAGGCAGAGCGGGATCCTGGTTTTTCCCGCCGTTTTTGCCGCCCAGTTGGGAAGGTCAAGCGAGTCCGCGACATGGCGCTCCCAAGATGGCGGCAGCGAGGGGCCGTCGGCGGAGAGAGGCGTTTTTGCCGATGCCTGTCGGCCCCCGCCGAAAAATCCGCACGCCGGCGCTGCTGCTGACCCCACAGCCCTCGTGCACGGCCCTGGAATCGCCGCGGAAAATCCCCCCGGGGCGCCGCGGCGTCGGGGTTTTTGTGCAGGCAGCACTGTAGACTAACGGTGGGGGGTCCTCGATTTTCCCGCCCTTTTTGCCGCCATCATGAGAAGGTCAAGTGAGTCCGCGACACTCCGGCCGAGCCACTCCCAAGATGGCGGCCGCTGCAGCGCCTCCGCGGGGGGCTGCAGTACCGCGCTCTGGCCACAAGGAGGCGGCACTGCCGCCCGCCTCAGCCGGGGGCTGCCTCTCGCCTTGGGGCCGCACGGGAAAAAAAACCAAAAACAAAAAAAAAAAAAAAAAAAAAAAAAAACACCAACAAAAACCCCCTGCCTTTAACCCAATAAGAACCCAAATTAAAAAAAAAAAAAAACTTCTCTTGTAAACTATATTTCAATCTATTTTATTTTTATACTTTTCATGTTTATATCCACATTTTGATTTAGAGTGTATATGGATGCATAATCATAACATTTATTCCTATTACTTATATTTTATTATATTTTATATTTTTACACATATCTCAATATATTGATGATATATTTCTACATGCAGATTGATATTTCTAAAAGGTTTATACTGTTTATAATAAAACCCTTCCTCTACCCAAGTAAAAAAAAAAAAAAATCCTTTCTTTTAAACCGTGTTGAATTTTTTAAAATTTATATTTTTCGCACTTATATTCAAATTTACATTTTAAATGTAGAGTGATGTATGGTGTTACTTATATTCTATTTCTTCCTATTACTTATTTTTATTTCTATATTATATTTTACAGATATCTTTATACATCGATTATATATTATCTGTATTTAGAATTATATCAAAATAAAATGTATATACATCTTTTTCTTTTCAAGAAAATTCCTGCCTTTAAGCAAACGAAACCTTAAAAAAGCCCTTTCTTCAAACGATCTTTAAATATTTACATATTTTCATAATTTTATTCACATTTGCATTTAGAGTGTATATTGACATATTATATTAAAAAGATGTAATCTATATAATAATGCAACAAGATAGATAAATTATTATTTCTATTTTACGTCATATATACGCCCATACATATATTTACTTACTTTTTAATTTTTATATAGATCTTAACGTATGTATGATGTATTTCTATACATAGACTTCTAGCTTTATTTTATAATTTTTGTAATAAAAACCCTGCCTACTACCAAATTAAATGAAACAAATTTATTTTAAACTATATTTGAATATTTCAGTATTTATGGTTTTGATATTTACGTTTATAAGAGCGTGTATATTGTATTACAATAAATTTTATATATACAATAAATACAAAATATTTTGTATTTAGACATAAAATATATTTGGATTATACTGTGTTATTATGAGACATACACAGTATTATATGTATTGTATTGATTTCTATGATTTTGGGGTTTTTTTGTACTTTATATTTCTATATATCTACACATATTAATGATACATTTTATGTTGATATTTTATATGGATTTAGTTTATAGCTATCATCTATGTTTACATGTATTTACACAAACATATAAAACACTCTCTATCAAACATTATAACATCTTGTGGTAAGAGATTATTTATGTTACATGTTCTCTTGATATGTATTCTCTTTGTATTTAAAACTGGAATTTTATATTCCCATTTTTATATTTCTGGATTTGTTTTCTTTCATTATAGTTATAATTTTGCATTTAAAATCCAATTCCTGAAACTAAAATGCCAATACAAACAGCATCCAATTCCCACCAATGCCGTCCAAAAATGCTAGAACGGCTCCACCGGCCAACCAACTACCAGCAAAAAAACCCCACACTACACTCTTTTCGCTAACAATTCTTATCACATCACACGAATGAAACAAAAATTTGTTCAAGCCCTATAGAAACCCACACAGCAAATCACAAAGACCACCAAAAAGAAGAAAAAAAAAAAAAAAAAAAACAAAACCAAACCCAACTAACATACTAAACTCCAAACCCTACAGCAGACCCTGAACGTTACTAAAACCCAAAAATAGAACCAAAACTCTACCTCTACGCTAACTCATAAAGAGAACCCAATACTCTATAAAATTAACTAAAAAAACCCACCAAACTCATTACCGATATAAAAAAATCTAAACCACAGAGAAACAAACAAATCACCACCCAAATAAAATAACTGCCTTAAAAAAATCTAGCATATAAATACCCATGTTCCCAAAAATAAAACGAATAAAAAACTGCAACCAAATAGATCAAACTACAAAAAAACAAAAAAAAAACCAAAAACCCAACAACTTAAATTAACAACAGCAAAAGTATTCCTAACTCAATAAACCCATAACGCCTCAAACCATCAAAACCAAAATACTACCTAGAAATAAACACGAAGCCAAAAGATAAGTGTAACCATAAACAATATCTCCCAAATTCTCTGCAACAATAAAACATACACGACAATCAAAAAACCAAATGAATAAAACCTCTATAATACACTAAACAATAATGCAATCATCAATATTATAAAAACCTCACTAATGAACTACAGGACACTACCTCAAACCCACCAAAACAAACACTACAGACTCTACGGCAAAAAAAAGTCACCACAACCGAATTAAAAACCTACCCTCTACTTCATGCTACGACCCATAAAAACCACTGTAAACCTTAAAAAATATAATTTTAAATTATAATTTTTATCCAACCAACCAACCAACCAACCAAAAAAAACCCCAACCAAAATCCCACAAAAAAAAAAAAAAAAAAAAAAAAATCCAACAACAAAGCTCAATCGAAAAAACCCCTTGTCATCAGCACCTGAACCAAGAACCATGACATTCGAGAAGTACACCGTGTCCATTAGCATACACCTACTACGAACCAAACGAAACGATACAATCAATTCCTAAAAACCACCTCAAAACCGCCCCATCAAGGAACTTGGGAACATTGAAAGCCGCGCTCCCGGCACGAAAGCGGCTCCTCCGGCGGGCAGAGGCGGCGCCGCGCCGGGAGACCCCCGCCCGCTGCCCCCTCTGCCCGGCGGGGCCGGCACCGGGCCCGGGGCGCCCCGGCGGCGCCCGAGCCCCGCGCCCGGAGCGGACGGAGCGGCCGGCACCGGCCGGCACCGGCGCAGCGCCGCGCCGCCTCTCCCGCCCGCCGGCCCGGCAAAGCTCCCCTCGGCTCCGCACGCCTCGCAGCGGCGCGGCTCTGGCGGTCCCGCGGCAGCCCGGCCGCGCCAAACTCCCCTTCCCCCTCAGCAGCTCCCCGGGCCATGCCAGCAGCGCCCGCGACAGAACCTTTGGTGCCGGCCCAGGGGCAGAAGAAGCGCCCTCCAAGGCAGCGGCACACCCCGATTTCAACCCTTCAAACGCTGCGAGAGCTGCAGCTTCCTTCAGTTCAACCCCCGAAACCGACGCCACACTCAGGTGCTCGCCTCACTTCATCGAGGGCAAATAAATGTGTTCTCCCCTTCCATTTCGTCCCCTAGAAGGGCAGAAAAGAAGGGGCTTTCCTCAAATGAAATCCCTCAAATTGTGGGAATCTTTAAAATCAGAGGGTTTGGGGAAAGCTGCAAAAAAAAGGCAGGCCTCACAAACAGCACAACTGCGGGTAGAGCTAAGCACTAGACATCAGATTTGTCAGCAGACAAATTATACAAGAAGTAGAAGATAACTACAACTAGAGCAATGGTCTGTGTATTAACGCCCCTCTAGAACAACTCCCTAAGCTACAGAAAAGTACATCTAGCGAGACACTAGGAAGTTCTAAGCTTGAGAATGGAGCCCCGTGCATTGTGTTTTAAGGCTTACAAGCAGGTATTGCACTCGAAATAAGCGAGCATTGTTTTAAAAAGCAAAGGTACGTGTGCTTACAGGGGTTAGACAGAACTACTGTCAATATGCTTGTGCTTCGTGTGACCGGTCCAAAAACTTTCCAGTAAATTCTAACAGTAGGTTCTTGGTCTGCTGGCGGGGATGTGAGCTGCTGGCATCTTCCCACTGTCATAAGCATGTCATGAGAGTGATGCGAGAAAATTAAACAGCTCGAGACGCCTTCCTCAGCAGTCCCGCCCCGTTCGTGATTTCTACATAGACCCCCGGCCGGCGAGACAAATGATGGGAAAGGGGGATTTTACCTCAAGCCAAACCCTTTAAAAGGAGGGACAACAGGGCTGCCCCCTCCATTTAAACCTAAGGGTGATGAAAATGGAGGGGGGGGTTAGCCTCAAATCGAACCCATCAAACGACAACAATATTTTCCCCCTTCCATTTAAAATAGAACCCAGGGGTTCCCTGCCACCCCTGGGATACCCCTAACACCCTGGAAAAGGCAGGTTTGCCTTCAGCCAATACCCTCAAAACCACAAACGAAGAGGGATTGCCCACCTGTTCAGACAGGGTCAATAATGGAAAAGAAGTCGCTACCTTCAATTTGAATTGCTTTTGTCCTCAAAATCCTTTTTTTTTTTTTTTTTTTTTTTTTTCCCTGGGAGCACCGTGGAGGGATTGGCAAGATGAAATTTAAAAGGGAAAGGAGAAATGTCCCCGCTACAAATACACATGGGCTCACCTGTTTGGCTGCTGCTTCTTCCCGGCACAAAGGTTTGTCCCTCGGCACCTCCTTGGAGCAATGCTCCAGGTATCCAAGTGATCCCCCAGACTCTGCTGTCTCAAGCTCTCACCGTCCTTCCAAGGACAGCCCCGGGAGCCCCCCAAAAGCTCCTCTTCTCCGGCAGCTCCATGCCAAAGTGAGCTGAGGCAAACCCCCTTAAAAGAGCCCCCGGCAGGAGCCGGCCCCTCCTCATCCTCACAGCTCACACCTGGGGCTGCTCGGGGTTTCTTTCCAAATGAATTCAGAGACAAATTCCTATTCTTACCAATAGCTACAAAAACGAAACACTTGACGGGATTTAGTATTCTACACACACGCCTCCCCGTGCATTTTGGGGCAGCTTTGGGTCCCTCTGGGGGACGGCACCCAGCGTGACCCCCCCTCGTTCGCCACCCACCTGCTCCTCCACCGCAGTGTGCCTCCCTCTCCGAGGGACCTTGGGGCGCCCCAAAGGACATCAGAGCCCCGCGTCTTCGCCCCCTTTTCCCGGCCCCCAAAGAAGGCACAGAACGAGTCCAACTGCCCTGCAGAGCAGCCCAGCACTTCCTTCAATCCCTCTCCACGTGTCCATCCCCCCCGAAAGGGACTCTGCCGCAACAAGAAAGCCCCCCGAAGGGTTGAAGCTCCTGCCCAGCCTCGCTGTCACAGGCGAGGGGCAGAAAGAGGGAGTGGCAGAGACGGCGGGGACGCGGCACGGACGGCACGGCACAGAGCGGGGGCCGCTCTCGGCTCGATGCCG
The DNA here is from genome assembly GCF_031753505.1 of Anomalospiza imberbis. Classification (NCBI taxonomy): domain Eukaryota; kingdom Metazoa; phylum Chordata; class Aves; order Passeriformes; family Viduidae; genus Anomalospiza; species Anomalospiza imberbis. Next base: position 102,542 of record NW_027099794.1, on the reverse strand, counting down.
GGAAAGCCCCGGGTCCGGCAGTGCCGGGCGGCGTTTGGCCGGCACGGGGGGATCCGCCGAGAGCCTCCGGCCCCGTGCGGGGACTCCTGCCAGGGCCCAGGGGCGCCGCGCCGGGGGGTCTGCGGACAGAGAACAGGAATACGGGGAGAAAGAAGGAAGAAGGAGAGGCAGAGAGAGGGACAAGAGGGGGAGCCTCACAGAGCGCCCGCCGGGCTGCAGCCCGAGCCCGCCCCGGCCTGCTCGGGATGCCGCGCTCGGCGGAGCTCGGCTCGCTTCGGCTGAACTCGGCTCCTCGGCTCGCCTCGGCTTTTAGCCGCTAGACTCGGCTGGATTCGCCTCTTCGGCGCAGCTCGGCTCGGCTCGGCTGAACTCGGAGCCTCTCGGCTCGGCTCCCTTCGGCTCAGCTCGGCTCCCTTCGGCTCCCCGCCGCCGCCGCCTCCCGTTTCGCGCGCACAGCTCGGTGCTCGCCCGCTGCCTAGCCCCGCGGGCGGCCCGGCCCGGCCCGGCCGTCGCTCGGAACCCACCCCCCCCAACCCCCCACCGCAAGATTAGACCATGCAGGGTTTCTGTGTTAAACCCTTTTTGTCCTATAAGGAGACAACTTCTCTCTACCTCCTTCGTCTTCTCATTTTTCGTCTTGGATTGCAAAATCAGAGTTACAAAAACCTCGTCAAGTACAAGACTTAGTAAGTAGTCCAGAAGGTAGTCCCGTCAATTGCATAACCTAAAGAAAACCTTATACTTACGGTTCCACAAAAAAGAAATCGGACCAGAGTCCTACTCACTGTGTCAAACCTTATTTAAAACACACAAAACCCCCAAAAGAAATAGTTCCACAACCAAAACAAAACCTACAAGTAACACCAACCAGAACCACACCTCCAAATACGCTGCTTATCAGCCACCAATCCTAAAAACCTATTTTCTACACACCTTGGTAGTACAGCTCTTCACAACTAACCTCATCCTTTACAAACACTAAATCGCAAACCAAAAAACTTACACGTGACGTCGACTCTTCAAAGAGCATTTAGACACTCATACCCCAAATGACAGTTCAACCACCAAAAGTAAAATTACCGAGATCATTACAAATAAATACCTGTCTAATATTTAGTTACAAAACAACCCCAAAACCACACAAAACCACAAAGAAGTTACCTCAAAACATCAAACCTACCATTTAAAACAATTAACCCTACCAAGACCAAACATAACAGGAATACATTTAAAAAAAAAAAAAACAAAAAAAAAAAAAAACACCCAACCACCAACCAAAAATACCCAATGACTCCAACACAAATTGACTTCTCATTATCAAAACAGTATGACCTTTTAATAACCTAATTCTATTGTTTCTACATCTCTTTTAACACCTAAAAGAACTACAACTCACACTTGAACCACAGTAAACAAACTTACTTATTAACTAACCAAATGAAACAATAACACATCTGTACCTTTAAATAAATTGCTGCCAAATATAAACATCTTTAAACATACTACTTTGCCAAATAAAACAACTGTTTTTATTCTTAACACACAATCATAAATAGAAAACATGTTTTAAAGTATACAAATCCACGAAATCACAAGAAATCAATTTACAAAAACATTACAAAATGTTTTTAGAAATCAATCAATTACGCAGAAATAAAAAATAAGCCCATCATATTTTCAAAACTTAAAACATCACTAAATAACTTAAATCATTATTAAAAACTAAAAGACTCATTTTATTAATAACTATAATTATTACTTTCCATCTCCCCTACCTACTTCATTTTTTACATGGAACTCTACAAAAATCCTGAACAAGTATATTTATAACTTAAATTCCAAAACATATATTTATATATATATATAAAAAAACATACTTAACAAATAATCCACATACCAAACATGTAAACGAATAAAAAAAAACCCTAATAAAATACTAAGATATTCATAACAAAAAAAGCCAAACTCATTAACATAAAAACCAATATAAACACATGGAAATACCTACAATTAAAAAATACATACCTGAATAAACAATATTCCTACCTTAATAATTCACTATAAACTCTTACCAATTAATGACTAACATTAATTACTTGATACCAATAAAATACAAGGAACTGTTACTTTACCCAATAAATGTAATAAACTATTATAATGTAACTAATAACTTTAAATCACACTTTATTAAAAATATAAAACATTAAAGCAAGGTATCCTAAAAAAATCCCATTATTATCACTACACAGAAAAAAAAATTAAAAAAAAAAAATATATATCTACAAATATCTATATACAGGTAGATAGATAATATATCCATCTCAACAGCACTGTCTGGGATTGATTCTTGTTTTCTCTCTTGACTCCTAAATTTATTAGCCATAGAGTATGGAGTAAGGAAATCATTTTATTTATCACCTTGTTCTCCAGAAACCTGAAAAACAAAATAAAACAAAACAAAAACAAAGGGAAAAAAAAAACCACCCAACCACCAACCAAAAATACCCAATGACTCCAACACAAATTGACTTCTCATTATCAAAACAGTATGACCTTTTAATAACCTAATTCTATTGTTTCTACATCTCTTTTAACACCTAAAAGAACTACAACTCACACTTGAACCACAGTAAACAAACTTACTTATTAACTAACCAAATGAAACAATAACACATCTGTACCTTTAAATAAATTGCTGCCAAATATAAATATCTTTAAACATACTACTTTGCCAAATAAAACAACTGTTAATTTTTTATTCTTAACACACAATCATAAATAGAAAACATGTTTTAAAGTATACAAATCGACGAAATCACAAGAAATCAATTTACAAAAACATTACAAAATGTTTTTAGAAATCAATCAATTACGCAGAAATAAAAAATAAGCCCATCATATTTTCAAAACTTAAAACATCACTAAATAACTTAAATCATTATTAAAAACTAAAAGACTCATTTTATTAATAACTATAATTATTACTTTCCATCTCCCCTACCTACTTCATTTTTTACATGGAACTCTACAAAAATCCTGAACAAGTATATTTATAACTTAAATTCCAAAACATATATTTATATATATATATAAAAAAACATACTTAACAAATAATCCACATACCAAACATGTAAACGAATAAAAAAAAAACCCTAATAAAATACTAAGATATTCATAACAAAAAAAGCCAAACTCATTAACATAAAAACCAATATAAACACATGGAAATACCTACAATTAAAAAATACATACCTGAATAAACAATATTCGTACCTTAATAATTCACTATAAACTCTTACCAATTAATGACTAACATTAATTACTTGATACCAATAAAATACAAGGAACTGTTACTTTACCCAATAAATGTAATAAACTATTATAATATAACTAATAACTTTAAATACCACTTTAAGAAAAATATAAAACATTAAAGCAAGGTATCCTAACAAAAAAAAATCCCGTTATTATCACTACACAGAAAAAAAAATTAAAAAAAAAAAATACATATATCTACAAATATCTATATACAGGTAGATAGATAATATATCCATCTCAACAGCACTGTCTGGGATTGATTCTTGTTTTCTCTCTTGTCTCCTAAATTTATTAGCCATAGAGTATGGAGTAAGGAAATCATTTTATTTATCACCTTGTTCTCCAGAAACCTGAAAAACCAAATAAAACAAAACAAAAACAAAGGGAAAAAAAAGAAAAAAAAAAAAGAAAACCACATTTGAAAGGCAGATCCTCACCAGCAGCTGGTCCATCTCCTACAGGGGACCATATTCTAGTGCACTTTTGGTGCACTTGCCTGAACTTGGCGTGGCAGAAGAGATTATTTTTGTGAGGGAGAGAGGCGAGGGGAGGAGAAAGAATGTTCTAGACAGCTCAAATCCATTACTGTGCCACTTCCTGTGCAGCAGGTCCTGTGACAGGATGGGAACTGAGGGTGCTTGAAATTTAAAAGGTAAAGACACCAGCACAAGGTGTCACTTTGCTTTTTAAGGAAGTGGTTTCCAAGTCACAAAGCTTCCCCCCCCCAGCCCCATCATCCCCTCCTCCTACCACAACCTGAAAGCGTCTTGATTCTGTTTTCAAAACCACAAGGGACACCTCAGCGTTCAGCAAGTTCTGCCAGTGCAGCCCTTGGTGCCCCCGCCTCCCTGCCTGTCACCCTTGCTTTCATCCTCAGCCACGTCATTCTTCCACCGGGGACGGGAAATTGTTCCCATTTCTCCTGTCCTCCTCCGGTTACCTTTTCTCTAAGCTGTGCGGGACCCAGGCGAGGAGGCTGCAATCCTCTAGCAGCTCATAGGCAGCTCTGGTGACACGGGCAGCACTCTGTAATATCTCCAGAATGCGACTCTGAAACAGAAAATGCAGCGTGTTCTTTTACAGCCAAGACCTAATTCTCTAACTTAAAATGAGCAATTTGGCTGGTACCTGATCAACGCCCCAGGTAAAACGAACACCACTTGTTCTCAGCAAGTCCAGAGAAGGAAAGACATTCTCCCTTCAAAGCTTCACACCACAGGTGCTGCGCTGACAAGAAGTATTCAAGTAGCAAGACAATTTTCTCCTTTGCCCAAGGTTTTGGTACTTGAAATACCCAGGGTGGGTGCTCCCAAACCTGAGAGCTCCTGGCCCGTGAGTTTCCCTCCTGCTGAAGCACCGTTCAGGTAACAAATGTGCTGGCCGGGGAATAGAGACCCCAAAAAGAAAAGGCCCCGACTGCAGGAGCAAAACCACGGCACCCACGTGAGGCTCCTTGATGGCAGGAAGCTGTTCCAGTTTCAGGGCATAAGGATGGGACTGGTTTAGACACAAGCAACTCTTTCCCCCTCCCCACATACACCTAACCGGCAAGGAACAGATTTTCAAGAGGACCAAGGCAGAATCGGCTGTTCCTTTCTCTGTGGTACTTGAGATCTTGAAGCCCCACAAGCTTGTTGTGGTTTGGGGGTAGTTGGGAACTGCTCTTTTTGAACTCTTACCTGGGAGCCCTCGTCACACAAACGACTGCTGAAAAGGGAAAAGAATCACCCGGAAAATCCTCTGGTAGACGTGAAGCTCATAGCAGTGTTTGCCACACAGCCCCTCCCCAGGAAACCTGAGCATCCACTCACGCTCTGCTTTGTGCTGGAAGCCACAAAGAAAAATACCACCGTCAGACATTCAGACATTTCCAAAGAATACCAGCCCCTAAGAGCAACAAAACCCCGCTTCCCTCTGACTGCCAGCTCAGGGCTTCCCCGAGCTGGTTCTGGACTTCTGCATTTCCATTCCTATCAAATTTAATCGCTGACGTCCCGTGGGAACAGTCAGTCTGCAGCCCAAACATGCAGTGGAAATGGAGTTTTAGAAGTTGCTGTTTCTAAAACACTTCCGTTGAACTCAAAGTTACTAATCTGAACTCAAAGTTACTAATCTGAACTCAAAGAGGAATTGCAGCTAGCCGGGGCAGAACAGTCTTTGCTTGTGCTCACAGAGCATACACAGCACAGCTCATTGCGCCTTAGTACGGAGAAAGCAACAAAAACCCCAGAGAATTGACATTTTTAATTGCAATACGAAACATAAGAAAGGTGCTTCTAATTAACTGCCTGTGGGAGAATGAGGTTTCCTTGTATTTGTACGGCTGCTTTTAACACGTTTCTGAAGAATTCCTGGATTGCCTAAAATGGGACTCTTACCTCAAAACCAAAACTGGAGAAAAGCTGGAGGAAAGCCGGTATTCCGGCTCAGGTCCAAATACTGGTGTGACAGAAGGAATCTCTTCACCTTCATGTACATGTGCTCCTCTGTAAAGAGAAAAAGCTGGCACCGTGGAGGAGGACAGTGCTCCCAATCCACAAGCACGGGCGACAATTTGTGGAAGCCGCAGCGAGCGTGCAGGGCTCCCAGCTGGGAGAGCAAGCCTGGGGGTGCCGTCCGGATCAAAACACCCAGAAACCTGCGAGAAAGAAACTGAACGGAAGCCGGCTAAAAGCCGTCCCTGCGCCGATGACTCCTTCCAGCAACTTGCTCACGAGGAGGCAGGGATTGATTCGCTACTCACCAGCTCATCTGGCCACGGCACGGGCAACACCGTAAAAAATCCCGCGCGGGCGGCGCCGGCGTCAGGGTGGGGAGCAGGAGGCAGAGCGGGATCCTGGTTTTTGCCGCCGTTTTTGCCGCCCAGTTGGGAAGGTCAAGCGAGTCCGCGACATGGCGCTCCCAAGATGGCGGCAGCGAGGGGCCGTCGGCGGAGAGAGGCGTTTTTGCCGATGCCTGTCGGCCCCCGCCGAAAAATCCGCACGCCGGCGCTGCTGCTGACCCCACAGCCCTCGTGCACGGCCCTGGAATCGCCGCGGAAAATCCCGCCGGGGCGCCGCGGCGTCGGGGTTTTTGTGCAGGCAGCACTGTAGACTAACGGTGGGGGGTCCTCGATTTTCCCGCCCTTTTTGCCGCCATCATGAGAAGGTCAAGTGAGTCCGCGACACTCCGGCCGAGCCACTCCCAAGATGGCGGCCGCTGCAGCGCCTCCGCGGGGGGCTGCAGTACCGCGCTCTGGCCACAAGGAGGCGGCACTGCCGCCCGCCTCAGCCGGGGGCTGCCTCTCGCCTTGGGGCCGCACGGGAAAAAAAACCAAAAACAAAAAAAAAAAAAAAAAAAAAAAAAACACCAACAAAAACCCCCTGCCTTTAACCCAATAAGAACCCAAATTAAAAAAAAAAAAAAACTTCTCTTGTAAACTATATTTCAATCTATTTTATTTTTATACTTTTCATGTTTATATCCACATTTTGATTTAGAGTGTATATGGATGCATAATCATAACATTTATTCCTATTACTTATATTTTATTATATTTTATATTTTTACACATATCTCAATATATTGATGATATATTTCTACATGCAGATTGATATTTCTAAAAGGTTTATACTGTTTATAATAAAACCCTTCCTCTACCCAAGTAAAAAAAAAAAAAAAATCCTTTCTTTTAAACCGTGTTGAATTTTTTAAAATTTATATTTTTCGCACTTATATTCAAATTTACATTTTAAATGTAGAGTGATGTATGGTGTTACTTATATTCTATTTCTTCCTATTACTTATTTTTATTTCTATATTATATTTTACAGATATCTTTATACATCGATTATATATTATCTGTATTTAGAATTATATCAAAATAAAATGTATATACATCTTTTTCTTTTCAAGAAAATTCCTGCCTTTAAGCAAACGAAACCTTAAAAAAGCCCTTTCTTCAAACGATCTTTAAATATTTACATATTTTCATAATTTTATTCACATTTGCATTTAGAGTGTATATTGACATATTATATTAAAAAGATGTAATCTATATAATAATGCAACAAGATAGATAAATTATTATTTCTATTTTACGTCATATATACGCCCATACATATATTTACTTACTTTTTAATTTTTATATAGATCTTAACGTATGTATGATGTATTTCTATACATAGACTTCTAGCTTTATTTTATAATTTTTGTAATAAAAACCCTGCCTACTACCAAATTAAATGAAACAAATTTATTTTAAACTATATTTGAATATTTCAGTATTTATGGTTTTGATATTTACGTTTATAAGAGCGTGTATATTGTATTACAATAAATTTTATATATACATTAAATACAAAATATTTTGTATTTAGACATAAAATATATTTGGATTATACTGTGTTATTATGAGACATACACAGTATTATATGTATTGTATTGATTTCTATGATTTTGGGGTTTTTTTGTACTTTATATTTCTATATATCTACACATATTAATGATACATTTTATGTTGATATTTTATATGGATTTAGTTTATAGCTATCATCTATGTTTACATGTATTTACACAAACATATAAAACACTCTCTATCAAACATTATAACATCTTGTGGTAAGAGATTATTTATGTTACATGTTCTCTTGATATGTATTCTCTTTGTATTTAAAACTGGAATTTTATATTCCCATTTTTATATTTCTGGATTTGTTTTCTTTCATTATAGTTATAATTTTGCATTTAAAATCCAATTCCTGAAACTAAAATGCCAATACAAACAGCATCCAATTCCCACCAATGCCGTCCAAAAATGCTAGAACGGCTCCACCGGCCAACCAACTACCAGCAAAAAAACCCCACACTACACTCTTTTCGCTAACAATTCTTATCACATCACACGAATGAAACAAAAATTTGTTCAAGCCCTATAGAAACCCACACAGCAAATCACAAAGACCACCAAAAAGAAGAAAAAAAAAAAAAAAAAAAACAAAACCAAACCCAACTAACATACTAAACTCCAAACCCTACAGCAGACCCTGAACGTTACTAAAACCCAAAAATAGAACCAAAACTCTACCGCTACGCTAACTCATAAAGAGAACCCAATACTCTATAAAATTAACTAAAAAAACCCACCAAACTCATTACCGATATAAAAAAATCTAAACCACAGAGAAACAAACAAATCACCACCCAAATAAAATAACTGCCTTAAAAAAATCTAGCATATAAATACCCATGTTCCCAAAAATAAAACGAATAAAAAACTGCAACCAAATAGATCAAACTACAAAAAAACAAAAAAAAACCAAAAACCCAACAACTTAAATTAACAACAGCAAAAGTATTCCTAACTCAATAAACCCATAACGCCTCAAACCATCAAAACCAAAATACTACCTAGAAATAAACACGAAGCCAAAAGATAAGTGTAACCATAAACAATATCTCCCAAATTCTCTGCAACAATAAAACATACACGACAATCAAAAAACCAAATGAATAAAACCTCTATAATACACTAAACAATAATGCAATCATCAATATTATAAAAACCTCACTAATGAACTACAGGACACTACCTCAAACCCACCAAAACAAACACTACAGACTCTACGGCAAAAAAAAGTCACCACAACCGAATTAAAAACCTACCCTCTACTTCATGCTACGACCCATAAAAACCACTGTAAACCTTAAAAAATATAATTTTAAATTATAATTTTTATCCAACCAACCAACCAACCAACCAAAAAAAACCCCAACCAAAATCCCACAAAAAAAAAAAAAAAAAAAAAAAATCCAACAACAAAGCTCAATCGAAAAAACCCCTTGTCATCAGCACCTGAACCAAGAACCATGACATTCGAGAAGTACACCGTGTCCATTAGCATACACCTACTACGAACCAAACGAAACGATACAATCAATTCCTAAAAACCACCTCAAAACCGCCCCATCAAGGAACTTGGGAACATTGAAAGCCGCGCTCCCGGCACGAAAGCGGCTCCTCCGGCGGGCAGAGGCGGCGCCGCGCCGGGAGACCCCCGCCCGCTGCCCCCTCTGCCCGGCGGGGCCGGCACCGGGCCCGGGGCGCCCCGGCGGCGCCCGAGCCCCGCGCCCGGAGCGGACGGAGCGGCCGGCACCGGCCGGCACCGGCGCAGCGCCGCGCCGCCTCTCCCGCCCGCCGGCCCGGCAAAGCTCCCCTCGGCTCCGCACGCCTCGCAGCGGCGCGGCTCTGGCGGTCCCGCGGCAGCCCGGCCGCGCCAAACTCCCCTTCCCCCTCAGCAGCTCCCCGGGCCATGCCAGCAGCGCCCGCGACAGAACCTTTGGTGCCGGCCCAGGGGCAGAAGAAGCGCCCTCCAAGGCAGCGGCACACCCCGATTTCAACCCTTCAAACGCTGCGAGAGCTGCAGCTTCCTTCAGTTCAACCCCCGAAACCGACGCCACACTCAGGTGCTCGCCTCACTTCATCGAGGGCAAATAAATGTGTTCTCCCCTTCCATTTCGTCCCCTAGAAGGGCAGAAAAGAAGGGGCTTTCCTCAAATGAAATCCCTCAAATTGTGGGAATCTTTAAAATCAGAGGGTTTGGGGAAAGCTGCAAAAAAAAGGCAGGCCTCACAAACAGCACAACTGCGGGTAGAGCTAAGCACTAGACATCAGATTTGTCAGCAGACAAATTATACAAGAAGTAGAAGATAACTACAACTAGAGCAATGGTCTGTGTATTAACGCCCCTCTAGAACAACTCCCTAAGCTACAGAAAAGTACATCTAGCGAGACACTAGGAAGTTCTAAGCTTGAGAATGGAGCCCCGTGCATTGTGTTTTAAGGCTTACAAGCAGGTATTGCACTCGAAATAAGCGAGCATTGTTTTAAAAAGCAAAGGTACGTGTGCTTACAGGGGTTAGACAGAACTACTGTCAATATGCTTGTGCTTCGTGTGACCGGTCCAAAAACTTTCCAGTAAATTCTAACAGTAGGTTCTTGGTCTGCTGGCGGGGATGTGAGCTGCTGGCATCTTCCCACTGTCATAAGCATGTCATGAGAGTGATGCGAGAAAATTAAACAGCTCGAGACGCCTTCCTCAGCAGTCCCGCCCCGTTCGTGATTTCTACATAGACCCCCGGCCGGCGAGACAAATGATGGGAAAGGGGGATTTTACCTCAAGCCAAACCCTTTAAAAGGAGGGACAACAGGGCTGCCCCCTCCATTTAAACCTAAGGGTGATGAAAATGGAGGGGGGGGTTAGCCTCAAATCGAACCCATCAAACGACAACAATATTTTCCCCCTTCCATTTAAAATAGAACCCAGGGGTTCCCTGCCACCCCTGGGATACCCCTAACACCCTGGAAAAGGCAGGTTTGCCTTCAGCCAATACCCTCAAAACCACAAACGAAGAGGGATTGCCCACCTGTTCAGACAGGGTCAATAATGGAAAAGAAGTCGCTACCTTCAATTTGAATTGCTTTTGTCCTCAAAATCCTTTTTTTTTTTTTTTTTTTTTTTTTTTCCCTGGGAGCACCGTGGAGGGATTGGCAAGATGAAATTTAAAAGGGAAAGGAGAAATGTCCCCGCTACAAATACACATGGGCTCACCTGTTTGGCTGCTGCTTCTTCCCGGCACAAAGGTTTGTCCCTCGGCACCTCCTTGGAGCAATGCTCCAGGTATCCAAGTGATCCCCCAGACTCTGCTGTCTCAAGCTCTCACCGTCCTTCCAAGGACAGCCCCGGGAGCCCCCCAAAAGCTCCTCTTCTCCGGCAGCTCCATGCCAAAGTGAGCTGAGGCAAACCCCCTTAAAAGAGCCCCCGGCAGGAGCCGGCCCCTCCTCATCCTCACAGCTCACACCTGGGGCTGCTCGGGGTTTCTTTCCAAATGAATTCAGAGACAAATTCCTATTCTTACCAATAGCTACAAAAACGAAACACTTGACGGGATTTAGTATTCTACACACACGCCTCCCCGTGCATTTTGGGGCAGCTTTGGGTCCCTCTGGGGGACGGCACCCAGCGTGACCCCCCCTCGTTCGCCACCCACCTGCTCCTCCACCGCAGTGTGCCTCCCTCTCCGAGGGACCTTGGGGCGCCCCAAAGGACATCAGAGCCCCGCGTCTTCGCCCCCTTTTCCCGGCCCCCAAAGAAGGCACAGAACGAGTCCAACTGCCCTGCAGAGCAGCCCAGCACTTCCTTCAATCCCTCTCCACGTGTCCATCCCCCCCGAAAGGGACTCTGCCGCAACAAGAAAGCCCCCCGAAGGGTTGAAGCTCCTGCCCAGCCTCGCTGTCACAGGCGAGGGGCAGAAAGAGGGAGTGGCAGAGACGGCGGGGACGCGGCACGGACGGCACGGCACAGAGCGGGGGCCGCTCTCGGCTCGATGCCGGGAAAGCCCCGGGTCCGGCAGTGCCGGGCGGCGTTTGGCCGGCACGGGGGGATCCGCCGAGAGCCTCCGGCCCCGTGCGGGGACTCCTGCCAGGGCCCAGGGGCGCCGCGCCGGGGGGGTCTGCGGACAGAGAACAGGAATACGGGGAGAAAGAAGGAAGAAGGAGAGGCAGAGAGAGGGACAAGAGGGGGAGCCTCACAGAGCGCCCGCCGGGCTGCAACCCGAGCCCGCCCCGGCCTGCTCGGGATGCCGCGCTCGGCGGAGCTCGGCTCGCTTCGGCTGAACTCGGCTCCTCGGCTCGCCTCGGCTTTTAGCCGCTAGACTCGGCTGGATTCGCCTCTTCGGCGCAGCTCGGCTCGGCTCGGCTGAACTCGGAGCCTCTCGGCTCGGCTCCCTTCGGCTCAGCTCGGCTCCCTTCGGCTCCCCGCCGCCGCCGCCTCCCGTTTCGCGCGCACAGCTCGGTGCTCGCCCGCTGCCGAGCCCCGCGGGCGGCCCGGCCCGGCCCGGCCGTCGCTCGGAACCCACCCCCCCCAACCCCCCACCGCAAGATTAGACCATGCAGGGTTTCTGTGTTAAACCCTTTTTGTCCTATAAGGAGACAACTTCTCTCTACCTCCTTCGTCTTCTCATTTTTCGTCTTGGATTGCAAAATCAGAGTTACAAAAACCTCGTCAAGTACAAGACTTAGTAAGTAGTCCAGAAGGTAGTCCCGTCAATTGCATAACCTAAAGAAAACCTTATACTTACGGTTCCACAAAAAAGAAATCGGACCAGAGTCCTACTCACTGTGTCAAACCTTATTTAAAACACACAAAACCCCCAAAAGAAATAGTTCCACAACCAAAACAAAACCTACAAGTAACACCAACCAGAACCACACCTCCAAATACGCTGCTTATCAGCCACCAATCCTAAAAACCTATTTTCTACACACCTTGGTAGTACAGCTCTTCACAACTAACCTCATCCTTTACAAACACTAAATCGCAAACCAAAAAACTTACACGTGACGTCGACTCTTCAAAGAGCATTTAGACACTCATACCCCAAATGACAGTTCAACCACCAAAAGTAAAATTACCGAGATCATTACAAATAAATACCTGTCTAATATTTAGTTACAAAACAACCCCAAAACCACACAAAACCACAAAGAAGTTACCTCAAAACATCAAACCTACCATTTAAAACAATTAACCCTACCAAGACCAAACATAACAGGAATACATTAAAAAAAAAAAAAAACAAAAAAAAAAAAACACCCAACCACCAACCAAAAATACCCAATGACTCCAACACAAATTGACTTCTCATTATCAAAACAGTATGACCTTTTAATAACCTAATTCTATTGTTTCTACATCTCTTTTAACACCTAAAAGAACTACAACTCACACTTGAACCACAGTAAACAAACTTACTTATTAACTAACCAAATGAAACAATAACACATCTGTACCTTTAAATAAATTGCTGCCAAATATAAACATCTTTAAACATACTACTTTGCCAAATAAAACAACTGTTTTTATTCTTAACACACAATCATAAATAGAAAACATGTTTTAAAGTATACAAATTGACGAAATCACAAGAAATCAATTTACAAAAACATTACAAAATGTTTTTAGAAATCAATCAATTACGCAGAAATAAAAAAATAAGCCAATCATATTTTCAAAACTTAAAACATCACTAAATAACTTAAATCATTATTAAAAACTAAAAGACTCATTTTATTAATAACTATAATTATTACTTTCCATCTCCCCTACCTACTTCATTTTTTACATGGAACTCTACAAAAATCCTGAACAAGTATATTTATAACTTAAATTCCAAAACATATATTTATATATATATATAAAAAAACATACTTAACAAATAATCCACATACCAAACATGTAAACGAATAAAAAAAAAACCCTAATAAAATACTAAGATATTCATAACAAAAAAAGCCAAACTCATTAACATAAAAACCAATATAAACACATGGAAATACCTACAATTAAAAAATACATACCTGAATAAACAATATTCCTACCTTAATAATTCACTATAAACTCTTACCAATTAATGACTAACATTAATTACTTGATACCAATAAAATACAAGGAACTGTTACTTTACCCAATAAATGTAATAAACTATTATAATGTAACTAATAACTTTAAATCACACTTTATTAAAAATATAAAACATTAAAGCAAGGTATCCTAAAAAAATCCCATTATTATCACTACACAGAAAAAAAAAATTAAAAAAAAAAATATATATCTACAAATATCTATATACAGGTAGATAGATAATATATCCATCTCAACAGCACTGTCTGGGATTGATTCTTGTTTTCTCTCTTGACTCCTAAATTTATTAGCCATAGAGTATGGAGTAAGGAAATCATTTTATTTATCACCTTGTTCTCCAGAAACCTGAAAAACAAAATAAAACAAAACAAAAACAAAGGGAAAAAAAAAACCACCCAACCACCAACCAAAAATACCCAATGACTCCAACACAAATTGACTTCTCATTATCAAAACAGTATGACCTTTTAATAACCTAATTCTATTGTTTCTACATCTCTTTTAACACCTAAAAGAACTACAACTCACACTTGAACCACAGTAAACAAACTTACTTATTAACTAACCAAATGAAACAATAACACATCTGTACCTTTAAATAAATTGCTGCCAAATATAAACATCTTTAAACATACTACTTTGCCAAATAAAACAACTGTTAATTTTTTATTCTTAACACACAATCATAAATAGAAAACATGTTTTAAAGTATACAAATCCACGAAATCACAAGAAATCAATTTACAAAAACATTACAAAATGTTTTTAGAAATCAATCAATTACGCAGAAATAAAAAATAAGCCCATCATATTTTCAAAACTTAAAACATCACTAAATAACTTAAATCATTATTAAAAACTAAAAGACTCATTTTATTAATAACTATAATTATTACTTTCCATCTCCCCTACCTACTTCATTTTTTACATGGAACTCTACAAAAATCCTGAACAAGTATATTTATAACTTAAATTCCAAAACATATATTTATATATATATATAAAAAAACATACTTAACAAATAATCCACATACCAAACATGTAAACGAATAAAAAAAAAACCCTAATAAAATACTAAGATATTCATAACAAAAAAAGCCAAACTCATTAACATAAAAACCAATATAAACACATGGAAATACCTACAATTAAAAAATACATACCTGAATAAACAATATTCGTACCTTAATAATTCACTATAAACTCTTACCAATTAATGACTAACATTAATTACTTGATACCAATAAAATACAAGGAACTGTTACTTTACCCAATAAATGTAATAAACTATTATAATATAACTAATAACTTTAAATCACACTTTATGAAAAATATAAAACATTAAAGCAAGGTATCCTAACAAAAAAAAATCCCGTTATTATCACTACACAGAAAAAAAAATTAAAAAAAAAAAATACATATATCTACAAATATCTATATACAGGTAGATAGATAATATATCCATCTCAACAGCACTGTCTGGGATTGATTCTTGTTTTCTCTCTTGACTCCTAAATTTATTAGCCATAGAGTATGGAGTAAGGAAATCATTTTATTTATCACCTTGTTCTCCAGAAACCTGAAAAACCAAATAAAACAAAACAAAAACAAAGGGAAAAAAAAGAAAAAAAAAAAAGAAAACCACATTTGAAAGGCAGATCCTCACCAGCAGCTGGTCCATCTCCTACAGGGGACCATATTCTAGTGCACTTTTGGTGCACTTGCCTGAACTTGGCGTGGCAGAAGAGATTATTTTTGTGAGGGAGAGAGGCGAGGGGAGGAGAAAGAATGTTCTAGACAGCTCAAATCCATTACTGTGCCACTTCCTGTGCAGCAGGTCCTGTGACAGGATGGGAACTGAGGGTGCTTGAAATTTAAAAGGTAAAGACACCAGCACAAGGTGTCACTTTGCTTTTTAAGGAAGTGGTTTCCAAGTCACAAAGCTTCCCCCCCCCAGCCCCATCATCCCCTCCTCCTACCACAACCTGAAAGCGTCTTGATTCTGTTTTCAAAACCACAAGGGACACCTCAGCGTTCAGCAAGTTCTGCCAGTGCAGCCCTTGGTGCCCCCGCCTCCCTGCCTGTCACCCTTGCTTTCATCCTCAGCCACGTCATTCTTCCACCGGGGACGGGAAATTGTTCCCATTTCTCCTGTCCTCCTCCGGTTACCTTTTCTCTAAGCTGTGCGGGACCCAGGCGAGGAGGCTGCAATCCTCTAGCAGCTCATAGGCAGCTCTGGTGACACGGGCAGCACTCTGTAATATCTCCAGAATGCGACTCTGAAACAGAAAATGCAGCGTGTTCTTTTACAGCCAAGACCTAATTCTCTAACTTAAAATGAGCAATTTGGCTGGTACCTGATCAACGCCCCAGGTAAAACGAACACCACTTGTTCTCAGCAAGTCCAGAGAAGGAAAGACATTCTCCCTTCAAAGCTTCACACCACAGGTGCTGCGCTGACAAGAAGTATTCAAGTAGCAAGACAATTTTCTCCTTTGCCCAAGGTTTTGGTACTTGAAATACCCAGGGTGGGTGCTCCCAAACCTGAGAGCTCCTGGCCCGTGAGTTTCCCTCCTGCTGAAGCACCGTTCAGGTAACAAATGTGCTGGCCGGGGAATAGAGACCCCAAAAAGAAAAGGCCCCGACTGCAGGAGCAAAACCACGGCACCCACGTGAGGCTCCTTGATGGCAGGAAGCTGTTCCAGTTTCAGGGCATAAGGATGGGACTGGTTTAGACACAAGCAACTCTTTCCCCCTCCCCACATACACCTAACCGGCAAGGAACAGATTTTCAAGAGGACCAAGGCAGAATCGGCTGTTCCTTTCTCTGTGGTACTTGAGATCTTGAAGCCCCACAAGCTTGTTGTGGTTTGGGGGTAGTTGGGAACTGCTCTTTTTGAACTCTTACCTGGGAGCCCTCGTCACACAAACGACTGCTGAAAAGGGAAAAGAATCACCCGGAAAATCCTCTGGTAGACGTGAAGCTCATAGCAGTGTTTGCCACACAGCCCCTCCCCAGGAAACCTGAGCATCCACTCACGCTCTGCTTTGTGCTGGAAGCCACAAAGAAAAATACCACCGTCAGACATTCAGACATTTCCAAAGAATACCAGCCCCTAAGAGCAACAAAACCCCGCTTCCCTCTGACTGCCAGCTCAGGGCTTCCCCGAGCTGGTTCTGGACTTCTGCATTTCCATTCCTATCAAATTTAATCGCTGACGTCCCGTGGGAACAGTCAGTCTGCAGCCCAAACATGCAGTGGAAATGGAGTTTTAGAAGTTGCTGTTTCTAAAACACTTCCGTTGAACTCAAAGTTACTAATCTGAACTCAAAGTTACTAATCTGAACTCAAAGAGGAATTGCAGCTAGCCGGGGCAGAACAGTCTTTGCTTGTGCTCACAGAGCATACACAGCACAGCTCATTGCGCCTTAGTACGGAGAAAGCAACAAAAACCCCAGAGAATTGACATTTTTAATTGCAATACGAAACATAAGAAAGGTGCTTCTAATTAACTGCCTGTGGGAGAATGAGGTTTCCTTGTATTTGTACGGCTGCTTTTAACACGTTTCTGAAGAATTCCTGGATTGCCTAAAATGGGACTCTTACCTCAAAACCAAAACTGGAGAAAAGCTGGAGGAAAGCCGGTATTCCGGCTCAGGTCCAAATACTGGTGTGACAGAAGGAATCTCTTCACCTTCATGTACATGTGCTCCTCTGTAAAGAGAAAAAGCTGGCACCGTGGAGGAGGACAGTGCTCCCAATCCACAAGCACGGGCGACAATTTGTGGAAGCCGCAGCGAGCGTGCAGGGCTCCCAGCTGGGAGAGCAAGCCTGGGGGTGCCGTCCGGATCAAAACACCCAGAAACCTGCGAGAAAGAAACTGAACGGAAGCCGGCTAAAAGCCGTCCCTGCGCCGATGACTCCTTCCAGCAACTTGCTCACGAGGAGGCAGGGATTGATTCGCTACTCACCAGCTCATCTGGCCACGGCACGGGCAACACCGTAAAAAATCCCGCGCGGGCGGCGCCGGCGTCAGGGTGGGGAGCAGGAGGCAGAGCGGGATCCTGGTTTTTGCCGCCGTTTTTGCCGCCCAGTTGGGAAGGTCAAGCGAGTCCGCGACATGGCGCTCCCAAGATGGCGGCAGCGAGGGGCCGTCGGCGGAGAGAGGCGTTTTTGCCGATGCCTGTCGGCCCCCGCCGAAAAATCCGCACGCCGGCGCTGCTGCTGACCCCACAGCCCTCGTGCACGGCCCTGGAATCGCCGCGGAAAATCCCGCCGGGGCGCCGCGGCGTCGGGGTTTTTGTGCAGGCAGCACTGTAGACTAACGGTGGGGGGTCCTCGATTTTCCCGCCCTTTTTGCCGCCATCATGAGAAGGTCAAGTGAGTCCGCGACACTCCGGCCGAGCCACTCCCAAGATGGCGGCCGCTGCAGCGCCTCCGCGGGGGGCTGCAGTACCGCGCTCTGGCCACAAGGAGGCGGCACTGCCGCCCGCCTCAGCCGGGGGCTGCCTCTCGCCTTGGGGCCGCACGGGAAAAAAAACCAAAAACAAAAAAAAAAAAAAAAAAAAAAAAAAAACACCAACAAAAACCCCCTGCCTTTAACCCAATAAGAACCCAAATTAAAAAAAAAAAAAAACTTCTCTTGTAAACTATATTTCAATCTATTTTATTTTTATACTTTTCATGTTTATATCCACATTTTGATTTAGAGTGTATATGGATGCATAATCATAACATTTATTCCTATTACTTATATTTTATTATATTTTATATTTTTACACATATCTCAATATATTGATGATATATTTCTACATGCAGATTGATATTTCTAAAAGGTTTATACTGTTTATAATAAAACCCTTCCTCTACCCAAGTAAAAAAAAAAAAAAAATCCTTTCTTTTAAACCGTGTTGAATTTTTTAAAATTTATATTTTTCGCACTTATATTCAAATTTACATTTTAAATGTAGAGTGATGTATGGTGTTACTTATATTCTATTTCTTCCTATTACTTATTTTTATTTCTATATTATATTTTACAGATATCTTTATACATCGATTATATATTATCTGTATTTAGAATTATATCAAAATAAAATGTATATACATCTTTTTCTTTTCAAGAAAATTCCTGCCTTTAAGCAAACGAAACCTTAAAAAAGCCCTTTCTTCAAACGATCTTTAAATATTTACATATTTTCATAATTTTATTCACATTTGCATTTAGAGTGTATATTGACATATTATATTAAAAAGATGTAATCTATATAATAATGCAACAAGATAGATAAATTATTATTTCTATTTTACGTCATATATACGCCCATACATATATTTACTTACTTTTTAATTTTTATATAGATCTTAACGTATGTATGATGTATTTCTATACATAGACTTCTAGCTTTATTTTATAATTTTTGTAATAAAAACCCTGCCTACTACCAAATTAAATGAAACAAATTTATTTTAAACTATATTTGAATATTTCAGTATTTATGGTTTTGATATTTACGTTTATAAGAGCGTGTATATTGTATTACAATAAATTTTATATATACATTAAATACAAAATATTTTGTATTTAGACATAAAATATATTTGGATTATACTGTGTTATTATGAGACATACACAGTATTATATGTATTGTATTGATTTCTATGATTTTGGGGTTTTTTTGTACTTTATATTTCTATATATCTACACATATTAATGATACATTTTATGTTGATATTTTATATGGATTTAGTTTATAGCTATCATCTATGTTTACATGTATTTACACAAACATATAAAACACTCTCTATCAAACATTATAACATCTTGTGGTAAGAGATTATTTATGTTACATGTTCTCTTGATATGTATTCTCTTTGTATTTAAAACTGGAATTTTATATTCCCATTTTTATATTTCTGGATTTGTTTTCTTTCATTATAGTTATAATTTTGCATTTAAAATCCAATTCCTGAAACTAAAATGCCAATACAAACAGCATCCAATTCCCACCAATGCCGTCCAAAAATGCTAGAACGGCTCCACCGGCCAACCAACTACCAGCAAAAAAACCCCACACTACACTCTTTTCGCTAACAATTCTTATCACATCACACGAATGAAACAAAAATTTGTTCAAGCCCTATAGAAACCCACACAGCAAATCACAAAGACCACCAAAAAGAAGAAAAAAAAAAAAAAAAAAACAAAACCAAACCCAACTAACATACTAAACTCCAAACCCTACAGCAGACCCTGAACGTTACTAAAACCCAAAAATAGAACCAAAACTCTACCGCTACGCTAACTCATAAAGAGAACCCAATACTCTATAAAATTAACTAAAAAAACCCACCAAACTCATTACCGATATAAAAAAATCTAAACCACAGAGAAACAAACAAATCACCACCCAAATAAAATAACTGCCTTAAAAAAATCTAGCATATAAATACCCATGTTCCCAAAAATAAAACGAATAAAAAACTGCAACCAAATAGATCAAACTACAAAAAAACAAAAAAAAACCAAAAACCCAACAACTTAAATTAACAACAGCAAAAGTATTCCTAACTCAATAAACCCATAACGCCTCAAACCATCAAAACCAAAATACTACCTAGAAATAAACACGAAGCCAAAAGATAAGTGTAACCATAAACAATATCTCCCAAATTCTCTGCAACAATAAAACATACACGACAATCAAAAAACCAAATGAATAAAACCTCTATAATACACTAAACAATAATGCAATCATCAATATTATAAAAACCTCACTAATGAACTACAGGACACTACCTCAAACCCACCAAAACAAACACTACAGACTCTACGGCAAAAAAAAGTCACCACAACCGAATTAAAAACCTACCCTCTACTTCATGCTACGACCCATAAAAACCACTGTAAACCTTAAAAAATATAATTTTAAATTATAATTTTTATCCAACCAACCAACCAACCAACCAAAAAAAACCCCAACCAAAATCCCACAAAAAAAAAAAAAAAAAAAAAAAAAATCCAACAACAAAGCTCAATCGAAAAAACCCCTTGTCATCAGCACCTGAACCAAGAACCATGACATTCGAGAAGTACACCGTGTCCATTAGCATACACCTACTACGAACCAAACGAAACGATACAATCAATTCCTAAAAACCACCTCAAAACCGCCCCATCAAGGAACTTGGGAACATTGAAAGCCGCGCTCCCGGCACGAAAGCGGCTCCTCCGGCGGGCAGAGGCGGCGCCGCGCCGGGAGACCCCCGCCCGCTGCCCCCTCTGCCCGGCGGGGCCGGCACCGGGCCCGGGGCGCCCCGGCGGCGCCCGAGCCCCGCGCCCGGAGCGGACGGAGCGGCCGGCACCGGCCGGCACCGGCGCAGCGCCGCGCCGCCTCTCCCGCCCGCCGGCCCGGCAAAGCTCCCCTCGGCTCCGCACGCCTCGCAGCGGCGCGGCTCTGGCGGTCCCGCGGCAGCCCGGCCGCGCCAAACTCCCCTTCCCCCTCAGCAGCTCCCCGGGCCATGCCAGCAGCGCCCGCGACAGAACCTTTGGTGCCGGCCCAGGGGCAGAAGAAGCGCCCTCCAAGGCAGCGGCACACCCCGATTTCAACCCTTCAAACGCTGCGAGAGCTGCAGCTTCCTTCAGTTCAACCCCCGAAACCGACGCCACACTCAGGTGCTCGCCTCACTTCATCGAGGGCAAATAAATGTGTTCTCCCCTTCCATTTCGTCCCCTAGAAGGGCAGAAAAGAAGGGGCTTTCCTCAAATGAAATCCCTCAAATTGTGGGAATCTTTAAAATCAGAGGGTTTGGGGAAAGCTGCAAAAAAAAGGCAGGCCTCACAAACAGCACAACTGCGGGTAGAGCTAAGCACTAGACATCAGATTTGTCAGCAGACAAATTATACAAGAAGTAGAAGATAACTACAACTAGAGCAATGGTCTGTGTATTAACGCCCCTCTAGAACAACTCCCTAAGCTACAGAAAAGTACATCTAGCGAGACACTAGGAAGTTCTAAGCTTGAGAATGGAGCCCCGTGCATTGTGTTTTAAGGCTTACAAGCAGGTATTGCACTCGAAATAAGCGAGCATTGTTTTAAAAAGCAAAGGTACGTGTGCTTACAGGGGTTAGACAGAACTACTGTCAATATGCTTGTGCTTCGTGTGACCGGTCCAAAAACTTTCCAGTAAATTCTAACAGTAGGTTCTTGGTCTGCTGGCGGGGATGTGAGCTGCTGGCATCTTCCCACTGTCATAAGCATGTCATGAGAGTGATGCGAGAAAATTAAACAGCTCGAGACGCCTTCCTCAGCAGTCCCGCCCCGTTCGTGATTTCTACATAGACCCCCGGCCGGCGAGACAAATGATGGGAAAGGGGGATTTTACCTCAAGCCAAACCCTTTAAAAGGAGGGACAACAGGGCTGCCCCCTCCATTTAAACCTAAGGGTGATGAAAATGGAGGGGGGGGTTAGCCTCAAATCGAACCCATCAAACGACAACAATATTTTCCCCCTTCCATTTAAAATAGAACCCAGGGGTTCCCTGCCACCCCTGGGATACCCCTAACACCCTGGAAAAGGCAGGTTTGCCTTCAGCCAATACCCTCAAAACCACAAACGAAGAGGGATTGCCCACCTGTTCAGACAGGGTCAATAATGGAAAAGAAGTCGCTACCTTCAATTTGAATTGCTTTTGTCCTCAAAATCCTTTTTTTTTTTTTTTTTTTTTTTTTTCCCTGGGAGCACCGTGGAGGGATTGGCAAGATGAAATTTAAAAGGGAAAGGAGAAATGTCCCCGCTACAAATACACATGGGCTCACCTGTTTGGCTGCTGCTTCTTCCCGGCACAAAGGTTTGTCCCTCGGCACCTCCTTGGAGCAATGCTCCAGGTATCCAAGTGATCCCCCAGACTCTGCTGTCTCAAGCTCTCACCGTCCTTCCAAGGACAGCCCCGGGAGCCCCCCAAAAGCTCCTCTTCTCCGGCAGCTCCATGCCAAAGTGAGCTGAGGCAAACCCCCTTAAAAGAGCCCCCGGCAGGAGCCGGCCCCTCCTCATCCTCACAGCTCACACCTGGGGCTGCTCGGGGTTTCTTTCCAAATGAATTCAGAGACAAATTCCTATTCTTACCAATAGCTACAAAAACGAAACACTTGACGGGATTTAGTATTCTACACACACGCCTCCCCGTGCATTTTGGGGCAGCTTTGGGTCCCTCTGGGGGACGGCACCCAGCGTGACCCCCCCTCGTTCGCCACCCACCTGCTCCTCCACCGCAGTGTGCCTCCCTCTCCGAGGGACCTTGGGGCGCCCCAAAGGACATCAGAGCCCCGCGTCTTCGCCCCCTTTTCCCGGCCCCCAAAGAAGGCACAGAACGAGTCCAACTGCCCTGCAGAGCAGCCCAGCACTTCCTTCAATCCCTCTCCACGTGTCCATCCCCCCCGAAAGGGACTCTGCCGCAACAAGAAAGCCCCCCGAAGGGTTGAAGCTCCTGCCCAGCCTCGCTGTCACAGGCGAGGGGCAGAAAGAGGGAGTGGCAGAGACGGCGGGGACGCGGCACGGACGGCACGGCACAGAGCGGGGGCCGCTCTCGGCTCGATGCCGGGAAAGCCCCGGGTCCGGCAGTGCCGGGCGGCGTTTGGCCGGCACGGGGGGATCCGCCGAGAGCCTCCGGCCCCGTGCGGGGACTCCTGCCAGGGCCCAGGGGCGCCGCGCCGGGGGGGTCTGCGGACAGAGAACAGGAATACGGGGAGAAAGAAGGAAGAAGGAGAGGCAGAGAGAGGGACAAGAGGGGGAGCCTCACAGAGCGCCCGCCGGGCTGCAACCCGAGCCCGCCCCGGCCTGCTCGGGATGCCGCGCTCGGCGGAGCTCGGCTCGCTTCGGCTGAACTCGGCTCCTCGGCTCGCCTCGGCTTTTAGCCGCTAGACTCGGCTGGATTCGCCTCTTCGGCGCAGCTCGGCTCGGCTCGGCTGAACTCGGAGCCTCTCGGCTCGGCTCCCTTCGGCTCAGCTCGGCTCCCTTCGGCTCCCCGCCGCCGCCGCCTCCCGTTTCGCGCGCACAGCTCGGTGCTCGCCCGCTGCCGAGCCCCGCGGGCGGCCCGGCCCGGCCCGGCCGTCGCTCGGAACCCACCCCCCCCAACCCCCCACCGCAAGATTAGACCATGCAGGGTTTCTGTGTTAAACCCTTTTTGTCCTATAAGGAGACAACTTCTCTCTACCTCCTTCGTCTTCTCATTTTTCGTCTTGGATTGCAAAATCAGAGTTACAAAAACCTCGTCAAGTACAAGACTTAGTAAGTAGTCCAGAAGGTAGTCCCGTCAATTGCATAACCTAAAGAAAACCTTATACTTACGGTTCCACAAAAAAGAAATCGGACCAGAGTCCTACTCACTGTGTCAAACCTTATTTAAAACACACAAAACCCCCAAAAGAAATAGTTCCACAACCAAAACAAAACCTACAAGTAACACCAACCAGAACCACACCTCCAAATACGCTGCTTATCAGCCACCAATCCTAAAAACCTATTTTCTACACACCTTGGTAGTACAGCTCTTCACAACTAACCTCATCCTTTACAAACACTAAATCGCAAACCAAAAAACTTACACGTGACGTCGACTCTTCAAAGAGCATTTAGACACTCATACCCCAAATGACAGTTCAACCACCAAAAGTAAAATTACCGAGATCATTACAAATAAATACCTGTCTAATATTTAGTTACAAAACAACCCCAAAACCACACAAAACCACAAAGAAGTTACCTCAAAACATCAAACCTACCATTTAAAACAATTAACCCTACCAAGACCAAACATAACAGGAATACATTAAAAAAAAAAAAAAACAAAAAAAAAAAAACACCCAACCACCAACCAAAAATACCCAATGACTCCAACACAAATTGACTTCTCATTATCAAAACAGTATGACCTTTTAATAACCTAATTCTATTGTTTCTACATCTCTTTTAACACCTAAAAGAACTACAACTCACACTTGAACCACAGTAAACAAACTTACTTATTAACTAACCAAATGAAACAATAACACATCTGTACCTTTAAATAAATTGCTGCCAAATATAAACATCTTTAAACATACTACTTTGCCAAATAAAACAACTGTTTTTATTCTTAACACACAATCATAAATAGAAAACATGTTTTAAAGTATACAAATTGACGAAATCACAAGAAATCAATTTACAAAAACATTACAAAATGTTTTTAGAAATCAATCAATTATGCAGAAATAAAAAATAAGCCAATCATATTTTCAAAACTTAAAACATCACTAAATAACTTAAATCATTATTAAAAACTAAAAGACTCATTTTATTAATAACTATAATTATTACTTTCCATCTCCCCTACCTACTTCATTTTTTACATGGAACTCTACAAAAATCCTGAACAAGTATATTTATAACTTAAATTCCAAAACATATATTTATATATATATATAAAAAAACATAACTTAACAAATAATCCACATACCAAACATGTAAACGAATAAAAAAAAAACCCTAATAAAATACTAAGATATTCATAACAAAAAAAGCCAAACTCATTAACATAAAAACCAATATAAACACATGGAAATACCTACAATTAAAAAATACATACCTGAATAAACAATATTCCTACCTTAATAATTCACTATAAACTCTTACCAATTAATGACTAACATTAATTACTTGATACCAATAAATACAAGGAACTGTTACTTTACCCAATAAATGTAATAAACTATTATAATGTAACTAATAACTTTAAATCACAACTTTATTAAAAATATAAAACATTAAAGCAAGGTATCCTAAAAAAATCCCATTATTATCACTACACAGAAAAAAAAAATTAAAAAAAAAAATATATATCTACAAATATCTATATACAGGTAGATAGATAATATATCCATCTCAACAGCACTGTCTGGATTGATTCTTGTTTTCTCTCTTGACTCCTAAATTTATTAGCCATAGAGTATGGAGTAAGGAAATCATTTTATTTATCACCTTGTTCTCCAGAAACCTGAAAAACAAAATAAAACAAAACAAAAACAAAGGGAAAAAAAAAACCACCCAACCACCAACCAAAAATACCCAATGACTCCAACACAAATTGACTTCTCATTATCAAAACAGTATGACCTTTTAATAACCTAATTCTATTGTTTCTACATCTCTTTTAACACCTAAAAGAACTACAACTCACACTTGAACCACAGTAAACAAACTTACTTATTAACTAACCAAATGAAACAATAACACATCTGTACCTTAAATAAATTGCTGCCAAATATAAACATCTTTAAACATACTACTTTGCCAAATAAAACAACTGTTAATTTTTTATTCTTAACACACAATCATAAATAGAAAACATGTTTTAAAGTATACAAATCCACGAAATCACAAGAAATCAATTTACAAAAACATTACAAAATGTTTTTAGAAATCAATCAATTACGCAGAAATAAAAATAAGCCCATCATATTTTCAAAACTTAAAACATCACTAAATAACTTAAATCATTATTAAAAACTAAAAGACTCATTTTATTAATAACTATAATTATTACTTTCCATCTCCCCTACCTACTTCATTTTTTACATGGAACTCTACAAAAAATCCTGAACAAGTATATTTATAACTTAAATTCCAAAACATATATTTATATATATATATAAAAAAACATACTTAACAAATAATCCACATACCAAACATGTAAACGAATAAAAAAAAAAACCCTAATAAAATACTAAGATATTCATAACAAAAAAAGCCAAACTCATTAACATAAAAACCAATATAAACACATGGAAATACCTACAATTAAAAAATACATACCTGAATAAACAATATTCGTACCTTAATAATTCACTATAAACTCTTACCAATTAATGACTAACATTAATTACTTGATACCAATAAAATACAAGGAACTGTTACTTTACCCAATAATGTAATAAACTATTATAATATAACTAATAACTTTAAATCACACTTTATGAAAAATATAAAACATTAAAGCAAGGTATCCTAACAAAAAAAAATCCCGTTATTATCACTACACAGAAAAAAAAATTAAAAAAAAAAAATACATATATCTACAAATATCTATATACAGGTAGATAGATAATATATCCATCTCAACAGCACTGTCTGGGATTGATTCTTGTTTTCTCTCTTGACTCCTAAATTTATTAGCCATAGAGTATGGAGTAGGAAATCATTTTATTTATCACCTTGTTCTCCAGAAACCTGAAAAAACCAAATAAAACAAAACAAAAACAAAGGGAAAAAAAAGAAAAAAAAAAAGAAAACCACATTTGAAAGGCAGATCCTCACCAGCAGCTGGTCCATCTCCTACAGGGGACCATATTCTAGTGCACTTTTGGTGCACTTGCCTGAACTTGGCGTGGCAGAAGAGATTATTTTTGTGAGGGAGAGAGGCGAGGGGAGTTCTAGACAGCTCAAATCCATTACTGTGCCACTTCCTGTGCAGCAGGTCCTGTGACAGGATGGGAACTGAGGGTGCTTGAAATTTAAAAGGTAAAGACACCAGCACAAGGTGTCACTTTGCTTTTTAAGGAAGTGGTTTCCAAGTCACAAAGCTTCCCCCCCCCAGCCCCATCATCCCCTCCTCCTACCACAACCTGAAAGCGTCTTGATTCTGTTTTCAAAACCACAAGGGACACCTCAGCGTTCAGCAAGTTCTGCCAGTGCAGCCCTTGGTGCCCCCGCCTCCCTGCCTGTCACCCTTGCTTTCATCCTCAGCCACGTCATTCTTCCACCGGGGACGGGAAATTGTTCCCATTTCTCCTGTCCTCCTCCGGTTACCTTTTCTCTAAGCTGTGCGGGACCCAGGCGAGGAGGCTGCAATCCTCTAGCAGCTCATAGGCAGCTCTGGTGACACGGGCAGCACTCTGTAATATCTCCAGAATGCGACTCTGAAACAGAAAATGCAGCGTGTTCTTTTACAGCCAAGACCTAATTCTCTAACTTAAAATGAGCAATTTGGCTGGTACCTGATCAACGCCCCAGGTAAAACGAACACCACTTGTTCTCAGCAAGTCCAGAGAAGGAAAGACATTCTCCCTTCAAAGCTTCACACCACAGGTGCTGCGCTGACAAGAAGTATTCAAGTAGCAAGACAATTTTCTCCTTTGCCCAAGGTTTTGGTACTTGAAATACCCAGGGTGGGTGCTCCCAAACCTGAGAGCTCCTGGCCCGTGAGTTTCCCTCCTGCTGAAGCACCGTTCAGGTAACAAATGTGCTGGCCGGGGAATAGAGACCCCAAAAAGAAAAGGCCCCGACTGCAGGAGCAAAACCACGGCACCCACGTGAGGCTCCTTGATGGCAGGAAGCTGTTCCAGTTTCAGGGCATAAGGATGGGACTGGTTTAGACACAAGCAACTCTTTCCCCCTCCCCACATACACCTAACCGGCAAGGAACAGATTTTCAAGAGGACCAAGGCAGAATCGGCTGTTCCTTTCTCTGTGGTACTTGAGATCTTGAAGCCCCACAAGCTTGTTGTGGTTTGGGGGTAGTTGGGAACTGCTCTTTTTGAACTCTTACCTGGGAGCCCTCGTCACACAAACGACTGCTGAAAAGGGAAAAGAATCACCCGGAAAATCCTCTGGTAGACGTGAAGCTCATAGCAGTGTTTGCCACACAGCCCCTCCCCAGGAAACCTGAGCATCCACTCACGCTCTGCTTTGTGCTGGAAGCCACAAAGAAAAATACCACCGTCAGACATTCAGACATTTCCAAAGAATACCAGCCCCTAAGAGCAACAAAACCCCGCTTCCCTCTGACTGCCAGCTCAGGGCTTCCCCGAGCTGGTTCTGGACTTCTGCATTTCCATTCCTATCAAATTTAATCGCTGACGTCCCGTGGGAACAGTCAGTCTGCAGCCCAAACATGCAGTGGAAATGGAGTTTTAGAAGTTGCTGTTTCTAAAACACTTCCGTTGAACTCAAAGTTACTAATCTGAACTCAAAGTTACTAATCTGAACTCAAAGAGGAATTGCAGCTAGCCGGGGCAGAACAGTCTTTGCTTGTGCTCACAGAGCATACACAGCACAGCTCATTGCGCCTTAGTACGGAGAAAGCAACAAAAACCCCAGAGAATTGACATTTTTAATTGCAATACGAAACATAAGAAAGGTGCTTCTAATTAACTGCCTGTGGGAGAATGAGGTTTCCTTGTATTTGTACGGCTGCTTTTAACACGTTTCTGAAGAATTCCTGGATTGCCTAAAATGGGACTCTTACCTCAAAACCAAAACTGGAGAAAAGCTGGAGGAAAGCCGGTATTCCGGCTCAGGTCCAAATACTGGTGTGACAGAAGGAATCTCTTCACCTTCATGTACATGTGCTCCTCTGTAAAGAGAAAAAGCTGGCACCGTGGAGGAGGACAGTGCTCCCAATCCACAAGCACGGGCGACAATTTGTGGAAGCCGCAGCGAGCGTGCAGGGCTCCCAGCTGGGAGAGCAAGCCTGGGGGTGCCGTCCGGATCAAAACACCCAGAAACCTGCGAGAAAGAAACTGAACGGAAGCCGGCTAAAAGCCGTCCCTGCGCCGATGACTCCTTCCAGCAACTTGCTCACGAGGAGGCAGGGATTGATTCGCTACTCACCAGCTCATCTGGCCACGGCACGGGCAACACCGTAAAAAATCCCGCGCGGGCGGCGCCGGCGTCAGGGTGGGGAGCAGGAGGCAGAGCGGGATCCTGGTTTTTGCCGCCGTTTTTGCCGCCCAGTTGGGAAGGTCAAGCGAGTCCGCGACATGGCGCTCCCAAGATGGCGGCAGCGAGGGGCCGTCGGCGGAGAGAGGCGTTTTTGCCGATGCCTGTCGGCCCCCGCCGAAAAATCCGCACGCCGGCGCTGCTGCTGACCCCACAGCCCTCGTGCACGGCCCTGGAATCGCCGCGGAAAATCCCGCCGGGGCGCCGCGGCGTCGGGGTTTTTGTGCAGGCAGCACTGTAGACTAACGGTGGGGGTCCTCGATTTTCCCGCCCTTTTTGCCGCCATCATGAGAAGGTCAAGTGAGTCCGCGACACTCCGGCCGAGCCACTCCCAAGATGGCGGCCGCTGCAGCGCCTCCGCGGGGGGCTGCAGTACCGCGCTCTGGCCACAAGGAGGCGGCACTGCCGCCCGCCTCAGCCGGGGGCTGCCTCTCGCCTTGGGGCCGCACGGGAAAAAAAACCAAAAACAAAAACAAAAAAAAAAAAAAAAAAAAAAAAAAAAACAAAAAAAAAACACCAACAAAAACCCCCTGCCTTTAACCCAATAAGAACCCAAATTAAAAAAAAAAAAAAACTTCTCTTGTAAACTATATTTCAATCTATTTTATTTTTATACTTTTCATGTTTATATCCACATTTTGATTTAGAGTGTATATGGATGCATAATCATAACATTTATTCCTATTACTTATATTTTATTATATTTTATATTTTTACACATATCTCAATATATTGATGATATATTTCTACATGCAGATTGATATTTCTAAAAGGTTTATACTGTTTATAATAAAACCCTTCCTCTACCCAAGTAAAAAAAAAAAAAAATCCTTTCTTTTAAACCGTGTTGAATTTTTTAAAATTTATATTTTTCGCACTTATATTCAAATTTACATTTTAAATGTAGAGTGATGTATGGTGTTACTTATATTCTATTTCTTCCTATTACTTATTTTTATTTCTATATTATATTTTACAGATATCTTTATACATCGATTATATATTATCTGTATTTAGAATTATATCAAAATAAAATGTATATACATCTTTTTCTTTTCAAGAAAATTCCTGCCTTTAAGCAAACGAAACCTTAAAAAAGCCCTTTCTTCAAACGATCTTTAAATATTTACATATTTTCATAATTTTATTCACATTTGCATTTAGAGTGTATATTGACATATTATATTAAAAAGATGTAATCTATATAATAATGCAACAAGATAGATAAATTATTATTTCTATTTTACGTCATATATACGCCCATACATATATTTACTTACTTTTTAATTTTTATATAGATCTTAACGTATGTATGATGTATTTCTATACATAGACTTCTAGCTTTATTTTATAATTTTTGTAATAAAAACCCTGCCTACTACCAAATTAAATGAAACAAATTTATTTTAAACTATATTTGAATATTTCAGTATTTATGGTTTTGATATTTACGTTTATAAGAGCGTGTATATTGTATTACAATAAATTTTATATATACAATAAATACAAAATATTTTGTATTTAGACATAAAATATATTTGGATTATACTGTGTTATTATGAGACATACACAGTATTATATGTATTGTATTGATTTCTATGATTTTGGGGTTTTTTTGTACTTTATATTTCTATATATCTACACATATTAATGATACATTTTATGTTGATATTTTATATGGATTTAGTTTATAGCTATCATCTATGTTTACATGTATTTACACAAACATATAAAACACTCTCTATCAAACATTATAACATCTTGTGGTAAGAGATTATTTATGTTACATGTTCTCTTGATATGTATTCTCTTTGTATTTAAAACTGGAATTTTATATTCCCATTTTTATATTTCTGGATTTGTTTTCTTTCATTATAGTTATAATTTTGCATTTAAAATCCAATTCCTGAAACTAAAATGCCAATACAAACAGCATCCAATTCCCACCAATGCCGTCCAAAAATGCTAGAACGGCTCCACCGGCCAACCAACTACCAGCAAAAAAACCCCACACTACACTCTTTTCGCTAACAATTCTTATCACATCACACGAATGAAACAAAAATTTGTTCAAGCCCTATAGAAACCCACACAGCAAATCACAAAGACCACCAAAAAGAAGAAAAAAAAAAAAAAAAAAAACAAAACCAAACCCAACTAACATACTAAACTCCAAACCCTACAGCAGACCCTGAACGTTACTAAAACCCAAAAATAGAACCAAAACTCTACCTCTACGCTAACTCATAAAGAGAACCCAATACTCTATAAAATTAACTAAAAAAACCCACCAAACTCATTACCGATATAAAAAAATCTAAACCACAGAGAAACAAACAAATCACCACCCAAATAAAATAACTGCCTTAAAAAAATCTAGCATATAAATACCCATGTTCCCAAAAATAAAACGAATAAAAAACTGCAACCAAATAGATCAAACTACAAAAAAACAAAAAAAAACCAAAAACCCAACAACTTAAATTAACAACAGCAAAAGTATTCCTAACTCAATAAACCCATAACGCCTCAAACCATCAAAACCAAAATACTACCTAGAAATAAACACGAAGCCAAAAGATAAGTGTAACCATAAACAATATCTCCCAAATTCTCTGCAACAATAAAACATACACGACAATCAAAAAACCAAATGAATAAAACCTCTATAATACACTAAACAATAATGCAATCATCAATATTATAAAAACCTCACTAATGAACTACAGGACACTACCTCAAACCCACCAAAACAAACACTACAGACTCTACGGCAAAAAAAAGTCACCACAACCGAATTAAAAACCTACCCTCTACTTCATGCTACGACCCATAAAAACCACTGTAAACCTTAAAAAATATAATTTTAAATTATAATTTTTATCCAACCAACCAACCAACCAACCAAAAAAAACCCCAACCAAAATCCCACAAAAAAAAAAAAAAAAAAAAAAAAAAATCCAACAACAAAGCTCAATCGAAAAAACCCCTTGTCATCAGCACCTGAACCAAGAACCATGACATTCGAGAAGTACACCGTGTCCATTAGCATACACCTACTACGAACCAAACGAAACGATACAATCAATTCCTAAAAACCACCTCAAAACCGCCCCATCAAGGAACTTGGGAACATTGAAAGCCGCGCTCCCGGCACGAAAGCGGCTCCTCCGGCGGGCAGAGGCGGCGCCGCGCCGGGAGACCCCCGCCCGCTGCCCCCTCTGCCCGGCGGGGCCGGCACCGGGCCCGGGGCGCCCCGGCGGCGCCCGAGCCCCGCGCCCGGAGCGGACGGAGCGGCCGGCACCGGCGCAGCGCCGCGCCGCCTCTCCCGCCCGCCGGCCCGGCAAAGCTCCCCTCGGCTCCGCACGCCTCGCAGCGGCGCGGCTCTGGCGGTCCCGCGGCAGCCCGGCCGCGCCAAACTCCCCTTCCCCCTCAGCAGCTCCCCGGGCCATGCCAGCAGCGCCCGCGACAGAACCTTTGGTGCCGGCCCAGGGGCAGAAGAAGCGCCCTCCAAGGCAGCGGCACACCCCGATTTCAACCCTTCAAACGCTGCGAGAGCTGCAGCTTCCTTCAGTTCAACCCCCGAAACCGACGCCACACTCAGGTGCTCGCCTCACTTCATCGAGGGCAAATAAATGTGTTCTCCCCTTCCATTTCGTCCCCTAGAAGGGCAGAAAAGAAGGGGCTTTCCTCAAATGAAATCCCTCAAATTGTGGGAATCTTTAAAATCAGAGGGTTTGGGGAAAGCTGCAAAAAAAAGGCAGGCCTCACAAACAGCACAACTGCGGGTAGAGCTAAGCACTAGACATCAGATTTGTCAGCAGACAAATTATACAAGAAGTAGAAGATAACTACAACTAGAGCAATGGTCTGTGTATTAACGCCCCTCTAGAACAACTCCCTAAGCTACAGAAAAGTACATCTAGCGAGACACTAGGAAGTTCTAAGCTTGAGAATGGAGCCCCGTGCATTGTGTTTTAAGGCTTACAAGCAGGTATTGCACTCGAAATAAGCGAGCATTGTTTTAAAAAGCAAAGGTACGTGTGCTTACAGGGGTTAGACAGAACTACTGTCAATATGCTTGTGCTTCGTGTGACCGGTCCAAAAACTTTCCAGTAAATTCTAACAGTAGGTTCTTGGTCTGCTGGCGGGGATGTGAGCTGCTGGCATCTTCCCACTGTCATAAGCATGTCATGAGAGTGATGCGAGAAAATTAAACAGCTCGAGACGCCTTCCTCAGCAGTCCCGCCCCGTTCGTGATTTCTACATAGACCCCCGGCCGGCGAGACAAATGATGGGAAAGGGGGATTTTACCTCAAGCCAAACCCTTTAAAAGGAGGGACAACAGGGCTGCCCCCTCCATTTAAACCTAAGGGTGATGAAAATGGAGGGGGGGGTTAGCCTCAAATCGAACCCATCAAACGACAACAATATTTTCCCCCTTCCATTTAAAATAGAACCCAGGGGTTCCCTGCCACCCCTGGGATACCCCTAACACCCTGGAAAAGGCAGGTTTGCCTTCAGCCAATACCCTCAAAACCACAAACGAAGAGGGATTGCCCACCTGTTCAGACAGGGTCAATAATGGAAAAGAAGTCGCTACCTTCAATTTGAATTGCTTTTGTCCTCAAAATCCTTTTTTTTTTTTTTTTTTTTTTTTTTCCCTGGGAGCACCGTGGAGGGATTGGCAAGATGAAATTTAAAAGGGAAAGGAGAAATGTCCCCGCTACAAATACACATGGGCTCACCTGTTTGGCTGCTGCTTCTTCCCGGCACAAAGGTTTGTCCCTCGGCACCTCCTTGGAGCAATGCTCCAGGTATCCAAGTGATCCCCCAGACTCTGCTGTCTCAAGCTCTCACCGTCCTTCCAAGGACAGCCCCGGGAGCCCCCCAAAAGCTCCTCTTCTCCGGCAGCTCCATGCCAAAGTGAGCTGAGGCAAACCCCCTTAAAAGAGCCCCCGGCAGGAGCCGGCCCCTCCTCATCCTCACAGCTCACACCTGGGGCTGCTCGGGGTTTCTTTCCAAATGAATTCAGAGACAAATTCCTATTCTTACCAATAGCTACAAAAACGAAACACTTGACGGGATTTAGTATTCTACACACACGCCTCCCCGTGCATTTTGGGGCAGCTTTGGGTCCCTCTGGGGGACGGCACCCAGCGTGACCCCCCCTCGTTCGCCACCCACCTGCTCCTCCACCGCAGTGTGCCTCCCTCTCCGAGGGACCTTGGGGCGCCCCAAAGGACATCAGAGCCCCGCGTCTTCGCCCCCTTTTCCCGGCCCCCAAAGAAGGCACAGAACGAGTCCAACTGCCCTGCAGAGCAGCCCAGCACTTCCTTCAATCCCTCTCCACGTGTCCATCCCCCCCGAAAGGGACTCTGCCGCAACAAGAAAGCCCCCCGAAGGGTTGAAGCTCCTGCCCAGCCTCGCTGTCACAGGCGAGGGGCAGAAAGAGGGAGTGGCAGAGACGGCGGGGACGCGGCACGGACGGCACGGCACAGAGCGGGGGCCGCTCTCGGCTCGATGCCGGGAAAGCCCCGGGTCCGGCAGTGCCGGGCGGCGTTTGGCCGGCACGGGGGGATCCGCCGAGAGCCTCCGGCCCCGTGCGGGGACTCCTGCCAGGGCCCAGGGGCGCCGCGCCGGGGGGGTCTGCGGACAGAGAACAGGAATACGGGGAGAAAGAAGGAAGAAGGAGAGGCAGAGAGAGGGACAAGAGGGGGAGCCTCACAGAGCGCCCGCCGGGCTGCAGCCCGAGCCCGCCCCGGCCTGCTCGGGATGCCGCGCTCGGCGGAGCTCGGCTCGCTTCGGCTGAACTCGGCTCCTCGGCTCGCCTCGGCTTTTAGCCGCTAGACTCGGCTGGATTCGCCTCTTCGGCGCAGCTCGGCTCGGCTCGGCTGAACTCGGAGCCTCTCGGCTCGGCTCCCTTCGGCTCAGCTCGGCTCCCTTCGGCTCCCCGCCGCCGCCGCCTCCCGTTTCGC
Organism: Anomalospiza imberbis; assembly: GCF_031753505.1. Taxonomy (NCBI): domain Eukaryota; kingdom Metazoa; phylum Chordata; class Aves; order Passeriformes; family Viduidae; genus Anomalospiza; species Anomalospiza imberbis. The sequence continues at coordinate 67,029 of NW_027099794.1, read as the reverse complement.
GCGCACAGCTCGGTGCTCGCCCGCTGCCGAGCCCCGCGGGCGGCCCGGCCCGGCCCGGCCGTCGCTCGGAACCCACCCCCCCCAACCCCCCACCGCAAGATTAGACCATGCAGGGTTTCTGTGTTAAACCCTTTTTGTCCTATAAGGAGACAACTTCTCTCTACCTCCTTCGTCTTCTCATTTTTCGTCTTGGATTGCAAAATCAGAGTTACAAAAACCTCGTCAAGTACAAGACTTAGTAAGTAGTCCAGAAGGTAGTCCCGTCAATTGCATAACCTAAAGAAAACCTTATACTTACGGTTCCACAAAAAAGAAATCGGACCAGAGTCCTACTCACTGTGTCAAACCTTATTTAAAACACACAAAACCCCCAAAAGAAATAGTTCCACAACCAAAACAAAACCTACAAGTAACACCAACCAGAACCACACCTCCAAATACGCTGCTTATCAGCCACCAATCCTAAAAACCTATTTTCTACACACCTTGGTAGTACAGCTCTTCACAACTAACCTCATCCTTTACAAACACTAAATCGCAAACCAAAAAACTTACACGTGACGTCGACTCTTCAAAGAGCATTTAGACACTCATACCCCAAATGACAGTTCAACCACCAAAAGTAAAATTACCGAGATCATTACAAATAAATACCTGTCTAATATTTAGTTACAAAACAACCCCAAAACCACACAAAACCACAAAGAAGTTACCTCAAAACATCAAACCTACCATTTAAAACAATTAACCCTACCAAGACCAAACATAACAGGAATACATTTAAAAAAAAAAAAAAACAAAAAAAAAAAAAAAAACACCCAACCACCAACCAAAAATACCCAATGACTCCAACACAAATTGACTTCTCATTATCAAAACAGTATGACCTTTTAATAACCTAATTCTATTGTTTCTACATCTCTTTTAACACCTAAAAGAACTACAACTCACACTTGAACCACAGTAAACAAACTTACTTATTAACTAACCAAATGAAACAATAACACATCTGTACCTTTAAATAAATTGCTGCCAAATATAAACATCTTTAAACATACTACTTTGCCAAATAAAACAACTGTTTTTATTCTTAACACACAATCATAAATAGAAAACATGTTTTAAAGTATACAAATCCACGAAATCACAAGAAATCAATTTACAAAAACATTACAAAATGTTTTTAGAAATCAATCAATTACGCAGAAATAAAAAATAAGCCCATCATATTTTCAAAACTTAAAACATCACTAAATAACTTAAATCATTATTAAAAACTAAAAGACTCATTTTATTAATAACTATAATTATTACTTTCCATCTCCCCTACCTACTTCATTTTTTACATGGAACTCTACAAAAATCCTGAACAAGTATATTTATAACTTAAATTCCAAAACATATATTTATATATATATATAAAAAAACATACTTAACAAATAATCCACATACCAAACATGTAAACGAATAAAAAAAAAACCCTAATAAAATACTAAGATATTCATAACAAAAAAAGCCAAACTCATTAACATAAAAACCAATATAAACACATGGAAATACCTACAATTAAAAAATACATACCTGAATAAACAATATTCCTACCTTAATAATTCACTATAAACTCTTACCAATTAATGACTAACATTAATTACTTGATACCAATAAAATACAAGGAACTGTTACTTTACCCAATAAATGTAATAAACTATTATAATGTAACTAATAACTTTAAATCACACTTTATTAAAAATATAAAACATTAAAGCAAGGTATCCTAAAAAAATCCCATTATTATCACTACACAGAAAAAAAAAATTTAAAAAAAAAAATATATATCTACAAATATCTATATACAGGTAGATAGATAATATATCCATCTCAACAGCACTGTCTGGGATTGATTCTTGTTTTCTCTCTTGACTCCTAAATTTATTAGCCATAGAGTATGGAGTAAGGAAATCATTTTATTTATCACCTTGTTCTCCAGAAACCTGAAAAACAAAATAAAACAAAACAAAAACAAAGGGAAAAAAAAAACCACCCAACCACCAACCAAAAATACCCAATGACTCCAACACAAATTGACTTCTCATTATCAAAACAGTATGACCTTTTAATAACCTAATTCTATTGTTTCTACATCTCTTTTAACACCTAAAAGAACTACAACTCACACTTGAACCACAGTAAACAAACTTACTTATTAACTAACCAAATGAAACAATAACACATCTGTACCTTTAAATAAATTGCTGCCAAATATAAATATCTTTAAACATACTACTTTGCCAAATAAAACAACTGTTAATTTTTTATTCTTAACACACAATCATAAATAGAAAACATGTTTTAAAGTATACAAATCCACGAAATCACAAGAAATCAATTTACAAAAACATTACAAAATGTTTTTAGAAATCAATCAATTACGCAGAAATAAAAAATAAGCCCATCATATTTTCAAAACTTAAAACATCACTAAATAACTTAAATCATTATTAAAAACTAAAAGACTCATTTTATTAATAACTATAATTATTACTTTCCATCTCCCCTACCTACTTCATTTTTTACATGGAACTCTACAAAAATCCTGAACAAGTATATTTATAACTTAAATTCCAAAACATATATTTATATATATATATAAAAAAACATACTTAACAAATAATCCACATACCAAACATGTAAACGAATAAAAAAAAAACCCTAATAAAATACTAAGATATTCATAACAAAAAAAGCCAAACTCATTAACATAAAAACCAATATAAACACATGGAAATACCTACAATTAAAAAATACATACCTGAATAAACAATATTCGTACCTTAATAATTCACTATAAACTCTTACCAATTAATGACTAACATTAATTACTTGATACCAATAAAATACAAGGAACTGTTACTTTACCCAATAAATGTAATAAACTATTATAATATAACTAATAACTTTAAATACCACTTTAAGAAAAATATAAAACATTAAAGCAAGGTATCCTAACAAAAAAAAATCCCGTTATTATCACTACACAGAAAAAAAAATTAAAAAAAAAAAATATATATATCTACAAATATCTATATACAGGTAGATAGATAATATATCCATCTCAACAGCACTGTCTGGGATTGATTCTTGTTTTCTCTCTTGTCTCCTAAATTTATTAGCCATAGAGTATGGAGTAAGGAAATCATTTTATTTATCACCTTGTTCTCCAGAAACCTGAAAAACCAAATAAAACAAAACAAAAACAAAGGGAAAAAAAAGAAAAAAAAAAAAGAAAACCACATTTGAAAGGCAGATCCTCACCAGCAGCTGGTCCATCTCCTACAGGGGACCATATTCTAGTGCACTTTTGGTGCACTTGCCTGAACTTGGCGTGGCAGAAGAGATTATTTTTGTGAGGGAGAGAGGCGAGGGGAGGAGAAAGAATGTTCTAGACAGCTCAAATCCATTACTGTGCCACTTCCTGTGCAGCAGGTCCTGTGACAGGATGGGAACTGAGGGTGCTTGAAATTTAAAAGGTAAAGACACCAGCACAAGGTGTCACTTTGCTTTTTAAGGAAGTGGTTTCCAAGTCACAAAGCTTCCCCCCCCCAGCCCCATCATCCCCTCCTCCTACCACAACCTGAAAGCGTCTTGATTCTGTTTTCAAAACCACAAGGGACACCTCAGCGTTCAGCAAGTTCTGCCAGTGCAGCCCTTGGTGCCCCCGCCTCCCTGCCTGTCACCCTTGCTTTCATCCTCAGCCACGTCATTCTTCCACCGGGGACGGGAAATTGTTCCCATTTCTCCTGTCCTCCTCCGGTTACCTTTTCTCTAAGCTGTGCGGGACCCAGGCGAGGAGGCTGCAATCCTCTAGCAGCTCATAGGCAGCTCTGGTGACACGGGCAGCACTCTGTAATATCTCCAGAATGCGACTCTGAAACAGAAAATGCAGCGTGTTCTTTTACAGCCAAGACCTAATTCTCTAACTTAAAATGAGCAATTTGGCTGGTACCTGATCAACGCCCCAGGTAAAACGAACACCACTTGTTCTCAGCAAGTCCAGAGAAGGAAAGACATTCTCCCTTCAAAGCTTCACACCACAGGTGCTGCGCTGACAAGAAGTATTCAAGTAGCAAGACAATTTTCTCCTTTGCCCAAGGTTTTGGTACTTGAAATACCCAGGGTGGGTGCTCCCAAACCTGAGAGCTCCTGGCCCGTGAGTTTCCCTCCTGCTGAAGCACCGTTCAGGTAACAAATGTGCTGGCCGGGGAATAGAGACCCCAAAAAGAAAAGGCCCCGACTGCAGGAGCAAAACCACGGCACCCACGTGAGGCTCCTTGATGGCAGGAAGCTGTTCCAGTTTCAGGGCATAAGGATGGGACTGGTTTAGACACAAGCAACTCTTTCCCCCTCCCCACATACACCTAACCGGCAAGGAACAGATTTTCAAGAGGACCAAGGCAGAATCGGCTGTTCCTTTCTCTGTGGTACTTGAGATCTTGAAGCCCCACAAGCTTGTTGTGGTTTGGGGGTAGTTGGGAACTGCTCTTTTTGAACTCTTACCTGGGAGCCCTCGTCACACAAACGACTGCTGAAAAGGGAAAAGAATCACCCGGAAAATCCTCTGGTAGACGTGAAGCTCATAGCAGTGTTTGCCACACAGCCCCTCCCCAGGAAACCTGAGCATCCACTCACGCTCTGCTTTGTGCTGGAAGCCACAAAGAAAAATACCACCGTCAGACATTCAGACATTTCCAAAGAATACCAGCCCCTAAGAGCAACAAAACCCCGCTTCCCTCTGACTGCCAGCTCAGGGCTTCCCCGAGCTGGTTCTGGACTTCTGCATTTCCATTCCTATCAAATTTAATCGCTGACGTCCCGTGGGAACAGTCAGTCTGCAGCCCAAACATGCAGTGGAAATGGAGTTTTAGAAGTTGCTGTTTCTAAAACACTTCCGTTGAACTCAAAGTTACTAATCTGAACTCAAAGTTACTAATCTGAACTCAAAGAGGAATTGCAGCTAGCCGGGGCAGAACAGTCTTTGCTTGTGCTCACAGAGCATACACAGCACAGCTCATTGCGCCTTAGTACGGAGAAAGCAACAAAAACCCCAGAGAATTGACATTTTTAATTGCAATACGAAACATAAGAAAGGTGCTTCTAATTAACTGCCTGTGGGAGAATGAGGTTTCCTTGTATTTGTACGGCTGCTTTTAACACGTTTCTGAAGAATTCCTGGATTGCCTAAAATGGGACTCTTACCTCAAAACCAAAACTGGAGAAAAGCTGGAGGAAAGCCGGTATTCCGGCTCAGGTCCAAATACTGGTGTGACAGAAGGAATCTCTTCACCTTCATGTACATGTGCTCCTCTGTAAAGAGAAAAAGCTGGCACCGTGGAGGAGGACAGTGCTCCCAATCCACAAGCACGGGCGACAATTTGTGGAAGCCGCAGCGAGCGTGCAGGGCTCCCAGCTGGGAGAGCAAGCCTGGGGGTGCCGTCCGGATCAAAACACCCAGAAACCTGCGAGAAAGAAACTGAACGGAAGCCGGCTAAAAGCCGTCCCTGCGCCGATGACTCCTTCCAGCAACTTGCTCACGAGGAGGCAGGGATTGATTCGCTACTCACCAGCTCATCTGGCCACGGCACGGGCAACACCGTAAAAAATCCCGCGCGGGCGGCGCCGGCGTCAGGGTGGGGAGCAGGAGGCAGAGCGGGATCCTGGTTTTTGCCGCCGTTTTTGCCGCCCAGTTGGGAAGGTCAAGCGAGTCCGCGACATGGCGCTCCCAAGATGGCGGCAGCGAGGGGCCGTCGGCGGAGAGAGGCGTTTTTGCCGATGCCTGTCGGCCCCCGCCGAAAAATCCGCACGCCGGCGCTGCTGCTGACCCCACAGCCCTCGTGCACGGCCCTGGAATCGCCGCGGAAAATCCCGCCGGGGCGCCGCGGCGTCGGGGTTTTTGTGCAGGCAGCACTGTAGACTAACGGTGGGGGTCCTCGATTTTCCCGCCCTTTTTGCCGCCATCATGAGAAGGTCAAGTGAGTCCGCGACACTCCGGCCGAGCCACTCCCAAGATGGCGGCCGCTGCAGCGCCTCCGCGGGGGGCTGCAGTACCGCGCTCTGGCCACAAGGAGGCGGCACTGCCGCCCGCCTCAGCCGGGGGCTGCCTCTCGCCTTGGGGCCGCACGGGAAAAAAAACCAAAAACAAAAACAAAAAAAAAAAAAAAAAAAAAAAAAAAACAAAAAAAAAACACCAACAAAAACCCCCTGCCTTTAACCCAATAAGAACCCAAATTAAAAAAAAAAAAAAACTTCTCTTGTAAACTATATTTCAATCTATTTTATTTTTATACTTTTCATGTTTATATCCACATTTTGATTTAGAGTGTATATGGATGCATAATCATAACATTTATTCCTATTACTTATATTTTATTATATTTTATATTTTTACACATATCTCAATATATTGATGATATATTTCTACATGCAGATTGATATTTCTAAAAGGTTTATACTGTTTATAATAAAACCCTTCCTCTACCCAAGTAAAAAAAAAAAAAAATCCTTTCTTTTAAACCGTGTTGAATTTTTTAAAATTTATATTTTTCGCACTTATATTCAAATTTACATTTTAAATGTAGAGTGATGTATGGTGTTACTTATATTCTATTTCTTCCTATTACTTATTTTTATTTCTATATTATATTTTACAGATATCTTTATACATCGATTATATATTATCTGTATTTAGAATTATATCAAAATAAAATGTATATACATCTTTTTCTTTTCAAGAAAATTCCTGCCTTTAAGCAAACGAAACCTTAAAAAAGCCCTTTCTTCAAACGATCTTTAAATATTTACATATTTTCATAATTTTATTCACATTTGCATTTAGAGTGTATATTGACATATTATATTAAAAAGATGTAATCTATATAATAATGCAACAAGATAGATAAATTATTATTTCTATTTTACGTCATATATACGCCCATACATATATTTACTTACTTTTTAATTTTTATATAGATCTTAACGTATGTATGATGTATTTCTATACATAGACTTCTAGCTTTATTTTATAATTTTTGTAATAAAAACCCTGCCTACTACCAAATTAAATGAAACAAATTTATTTTAAACTATATTTGAATATTTCAGTATTTATGGTTTTGATATTTACGTTTATAAGAGCGTGTATATTGTATTACAATAAATTTTATATATACAATAAATACAAAATATTTTGTATTTAGACATAAAATATATTTGGATTATACTGTGTTATTATGAGACATACACAGTATTATATGTATTGTATTGATTTCTATGATTTTGGGGTTTTTTTGTACTTTATATTTCTATATATCTACACATATTAATGATACATTTTATGTTGATATTTTATATGGATTTAGTTTATAGCTATCATCTATGTTTACATGTATTTACACAAACATATAAAACACTCTCTATCAAACATTATAACATCTTGTGGTAAGAGATTATTTATGTTACATGTTCTCTTGATATGTATTCTCTTTGTATTTAAAACTGGAATTTTATATTCCCATTTTTATATTTCTGGATTTGTTTTCTTTCATTATAGTTATAATTTTGCATTTAAAATCCAATTCCTGAAACTAAAATGCCAATACAAACAGCATCCAATTCCCACCAATGCCGTCCAAAAATGCTAGAACGGCTCCACCGGCCAACCAACTACCAGCAAAAAAACCCCACACTACACTCTTTTCGCTAACAATTCTTATCACATCACACGAATGAAACAAAAATTTGTTCAAGCCCTATAGAAACCCACACAGCAAATCACAAAGACCACCAAAAAGAAGAAAAAAAAAAAAAAAAAAAACAAAACCAAACCCAACTAACATACTAAACTCCAAACCCTACAGCAGACCCTGAACGTTACTAAAACCCAAAAATAGAACCAAAACTCTACCTCTACGCTAACTCATAAAGAGAACCCAATACTCTATAAAATTAACTAAAAAAACCCACCAAACTCATTACCGATATAAAAAAATCTAAACCACAGAGAAACAAACAAATCACCACCCAAATAAAATAACTGCCTTAAAAAAATCTAGCATATAAATACCCATGTTCCCAAAAATAAAACGAATAAAAAACTGCAACCAAATAGATCAAACTACAAAAAAACAAAAAAAAACCAAAAACCCAACAACTTAAATTAACAACAGCAAAAGTATTCCTAACTCAATAAACCCATAACGCCTCAAACCATCAAAACCAAAATACTACCTAGAAATAAACACGAAGCCAAAAGATAAGTGTAACCATAAACAATATCTCCCAAATTCTCTGCAACAATAAAACATACACGACAATCAAAAAACCAAATGAATAAAACCTCTATAATACACTAAACAATAATGCAATCATCAATATTATAAAAACCTCACTAATGAACTACAGGACACTACCTCAAACCCACCAAAACAAACACTACAGACTCTACGGCAAAAAAAAGTCACCACAACCGAATTAAAAACCTACCCTCTACTTCATGCTACGACCCATAAAAACCACTGTAAACCTTAAAAAATATAATTTTAAATTATAATTTTTATCCAACCAACCAACCAACCAACCAAAAAAAACCCCAACCAAAATCCCACAAAAAAAAAAAAAAAAAAAAAAAAAAAATCCAACAACAAAGCTCAATCGAAAAAACCCCTTGTCATCAGCACCTGAACCAAGAACCATGACATTCGAGAAGTACACCGTGTCCATTAGCATACACCTACTACGAACCAAACGAAACGATACAATCAATTCCTAAAAACCACCTCAAAACCGCCCCATCAAGGAACTTGGGAACATTGAAAGCCGCGCTCCCGGCACGAAAGCGGCTCCTCCGGCGGGCAGAGGCGGCGCCGCGCCGGGAGACCCCCGCCCGCTGCCCCCTCTGCCCGGCGGGGCCGGCACCGGGCCCGGGGCGCCCCGGCGGCGCCCGAGCCCCGCGCCCGGAGCGGACGGAGCGGCCGGCACCGGCGCAGCGCCGCGCCGCCTCTCCCGCCCGCCGGCCCGGCAAAGCTCCCCTCGGCTCCGCACGCCTCGCAGCGGCGCGGCTCTGGCGGTCCCGCGGCAGCCCGGCCGCGCCAAACTCCCCTTCCCCCTCAGCAGCTCCCCGGGCCATGCCAGCAGCGCCCGCGACAGAACCTTTGGTGCCGGCCCAGGGGCAGAAGAAGCGCCCTCCAAGGCAGCGGCACACCCCGATTTCAACCCTTCAAACGCTGCGAGAGCTGCAGCTTCCTTCAGTTCAACCCCCGAAACCGACGCCACACTCAGGTGCTCGCCTCACTTCATCGAGGGCAAATAAATGTGTTCTCCCCTTCCATTTCGTCCCCTAGAAGGGCAGAAAAGAAGGGGCTTTCCTCAAATGAAATCCCTCAAATTGTGGGAATCTTTAAAATCAGAGGGTTTGGGGAAAGCTGCAAAAAAAAGGCAGGCCTCACAAACAGCACAACTGCGGGTAGAGCTAAGCACTAGACATCAGATTTGTCAGCAGACAAATTATACAAGAAGTAGAAGATAACTACAACTAGAGCAATGGTCTGTGTATTAACGCCCCTCTAGAACAACTCCCTAAGCTACAGAAAAGTACATCTAGCGAGACACTAGGAAGTTCTAAGCTTGAGAATGGAGCCCCGTGCATTGTGTTTTAAGGCTTACAAGCAGGTATTGCACTCGAAATAAGCGAGCATTGTTTTAAAAAGCAAAGGTACGTGTGCTTACAGGGGTTAGACAGAACTACTGTCAATATGCTTGTGCTTCGTGTGACCGGTCCAAAAACTTTCCAGTAAATTCTAACAGTAGGTTCTTGGTCTGCTGGCGGGGATGTGAGCTGCTGGCATCTTCCCACTGTCATAAGCATGTCATGAGAGTGATGCGAGAAAATTAAACAGCTCGAGACGCCTTCCTCAGCAGTCCCGCCCCGTTCGTGATTTCTACATAGACCCCCGGCCGGCGAGACAAATGATGGGAAAGGGGGATTTTACCTCAAGCCAAACCCTTTAAAAGGAGGGACAACAGGGCTGCCCCCTCCATTTAAACCTAAGGGTGATGAAAATGGAGGGGGGGGTTAGCCTCAAATCGAACCCATCAAACGACAACAATATTTTCCCCCTTCCATTTAAAATAGAACCCAGGGGTTCCCTGCCACCCCTGGGATACCCCTAACACCCTGGAAAAGGCAGGTTTGCCTTCAGCCAATACCCTCAAAACCACAAACGAAGAGGGATTGCCCACCTGTTCAGACAGGGTCAATAATGGAAAAGAAGTCGCTACCTTCAATTTGAATTGCTTTTGTCCTCAAAATCCTTTTTTTTTTTTTTTTTTTTTTTTTTCCCTGGGAGCACCGTGGAGGGATTGGCAAGATGAAATTTAAAAGGGAAAGGAGAAATGTCCCCGCTACAAATACACATGGGCTCACCTGTTTGGCTGCTGCTTCTTCCCGGCACAAAGGTTTGTCCCTCGGCACCTCCTTGGAGCAATGCTCCAGGTATCCAAGTGATCCCCCAGACTCTGCTGTCTCAAGCTCTCACCGTCCTTCCAAGGACAGCCCCGGGAGCCCCCCAAAAGCTCCTCTTCTCCGGCAGCTCCATGCCAAAGTGAGCTGAGGCAAACCCCCTTAAAAGAGCCCCCGGCAGGAGCCGGCCCCTCCTCATCCTCACAGCTCACACCTGGGGCTGCTCGGGGTTTCTTTCCAAATGAATTCAGAGACAAATTCCTATTCTTACCAATAGCTACAAAAACGAAACACTTGACGGGATTTAGTATTCTACACACACGCCTCCCCGTGCATTTTGGGGCAGCTTTGGGTCCCTCTGGGGGACGGCACCCAGCGTGACCCCCCCTCGTTCGCCACCCACCTGCTCCTCCACCGCAGTGTGCCTCCCTCTCCGAGGGACCTTGGGGCGCCCCAAAGGACATCAGAGCCCCGCGTCTTCGCCCCCTTTTCCCGGCCCCCAAAGAAGGCACAGAACGAGTCCAACTGCCCTGCAGAGCAGCCCAGCACTTCCTTCAATCCCTCTCCACGTGTCCATCCCCCCCGAAAGGGACTCTGCCGCAACAAGAAAGCCCCCCGAAGGGTTGAAGCTCCTGCCCAGCCTCGCTGTCACAGGCGAGGGGCAGAAAGAGGGAGTGGCAGAGACGGCGGGGACGCGGCACGGACGGCACGGCACAGAGCGGGGGCCGCTCTCGGCTCGATGCCGGGAAAGCCCCGGGTCCGGCAGTGCCGGGCGGCGTTTGGCCGGCACGGGGGGATCCGCCGAGAGCCTCCGGCCCCGTGCGGGGACTCCTGCCAGGGCCCAGGGGCGCCGCGCCGGGGGGGTCTGCGGACAGAGAACAGGAATACGGGGAGAAAGAAGGAAGAAGGAGAGGCAGAGAGAGGGACAAGAGGGGGAGCCTCACAGAGCGCCCGCCGGGCTGCAACCCGAGCCCGCCCCGGCCTGCTCGGGATGCCGCGCTCGGCGGAGCTCGGCTCGCTTCGGCTGAACTCGGCTCCTCGGCTCGCCTCGGCTTTTAGCCGCTAGACTCGGCTGGATTCGCCTCTTCGGCGCAGCTCGGCTCGGCTCGGCTGAACTCGGAGCCTCTCGGCTCGGCTCCCTTCGGCTCAGCTCGGCTCCCTTCGGCTCCCCGCCGCCGCCGCCTCCCGTTTCGCGCGCACAGCTCGGTGCTCGCCCGCTGCCGAGCCCCGCGGGCGGCCCGGCCCGGCCCGGCCGTCGCTCGGAACCCACCCCCCCCAACCCCCCACCGCAAGATTAGACCATGCAGGGTTTCTGTGTTAAACCCTTTTTGTCCTATAAGGAGACAACTTCTCTCTACCTCCTTCGTCTTCTCATTTTTCGTCTTGGATTGCAAAATCAGAGTTACAAAAACCTCGTCAAGTACAAGACTTAGTAAGTAGTCCAGAAGGTAGTCCCGTCAATTGCATAACCTAAAGAAAACCTTATACTTACGGTTCCACAAAAAAGAAATCGGACCAGAGTCCTACTCACTGTGTCAAACCTTATTTAAAACACACAAAACCCCCAAAAGAAATAGTTCCACAACCAAAACAAAACCTACAAGTAACACCAACCAGAACCACACCTCCAAATACGCTGCTTATCAGCCACCAATCCTAAAAACCTATTTTCTACACACCTTGGTAGTACAGCTCTTCACAACTAACCTCATCCTTTACAAACACTAAATCGCAAACCAAAAAACTTACACGTGACGTCGACTCTTCAAAGAGCATTTAGACACTCATACCCCAAATGACAGTTCAACCACCAAAAGTAAAATTACCGAGATCATTACAAATAAATACCTGTCTAATATTTAGTTACAAAACAACCCCAAAACCACACAAAACCACAAAGAAGTTACCTCAAAACATCAAACCTACCATTTAAACCAATTAACCCTACCAAGACCAAACATAACAGGAATACATTTAAAAAAAAAAAAAAACAAAAAAAAAAAAACACCCAACCACCAAAAATACCCAATGACTCCAACACAAATTGACTTCTCATTATCAAAACAGTATGACCTTTTAATAACCTAATTCTATTGTTTCTACATCTCTTTTAACACCTAAAAGAACTACAACTCACACTTGAACCACAGTAAACAAACTTACTTATTAACTAACCAAATGAAACAATAACACATCTGTACCTTTAAATAAATTGCTGCCAAATATAAACATCTTTAAACATACTACTTTGCCAAATAAAACAACTGTTTTTATTCTTAACACACAATCATAAATAGAAAACATGTTTTAAAGTATACAAATCCACGAAATCACAAGAAATCAATTTACAAAAACATTACAAAATGTTTTTAGAAATCAATCAATTACGCAGAAATAAAAAATAAGCCCATCATATTTTCAAAACTTAAAACATCACTAAATAACTTAAATCATTATTAAAAACTAAAAGACTCATTTTATTAATAACTATAATTATTACTTTCCATCTCCCCTACCTACTTCATTTTTTACATGGAACTCTACAAAAATCCTGAACAAGTATATTTATAACTTAAATTCCAAAACATATATTTATATATATATATAAAAAAACATACTTAACAAATAATCCACATACCAAACATCTAAACGAATAAAAAAAAAACCCTAATAAAATACTAAGATATTCATAACAAAAAAAGCCAAACTCATTAACATAAAAACCAATATAAACACATGGAAATACCTACAATTAAAAAATACATACCTGAATAAACAATATTCCTACCTTAATAATTCACTATAAACTCTTACCAATTAATGACTAACATTAATTACTTGATACCAATAAAATACAAGGAACTGTTACTTTACCCAATAAATGTAATAAACTATTATAATGTAACTAATAACTTTAAATCACACTTTATTAAAAATATAAAACATTAAAGCAAGGTATCCTAAAAAAATCCCATTATTATCACTACACAGAAAAAAAAAATTAAAAAAAAAAAAATATATATCTACAAATATCTATATACAGGTAGATAGATAATATATCCATCTCAACAGCACTGTCTGGGATTGATTCTTGTTTTCTCTCTTGACTCCTAAATTTATTAGCCATAGAGTATGGAGTAAGGAAATCATTTTATTTATCACCTTGTTCTCCAGAAACCTGAAAAACAAAATAAAACAAAACAAAAACAAAGGGAAAAAAAAAACCACCCAACCACCAACCAAAAATACCCAATGACTCCAACACAAATTGACTTCTCATTATCAAAACAGTATGACCTTTTAATAACCTAATTCTATTGTTTCTACATCTCTTTTAACACCTAAAAGAACTACAACTCACACTTGAACCACAGTAAACAAACTTACTTATTAACTAACCAAATGAAACAATAACACATCTGTACCTTTAAATAAATTGCTGCCAAATATAAATATCTTTAAACATACTACTTTGCCAAATAAAACAACTGTTAATTTTTTATTCTTAACACACAATCATAAATAGAAAACATGTTTTAAAGTATACAAATCCACGAAATCACAAGAAATCAATTTACAAAAACATTACAAAATGTTTTTAGAAATCAATCAATTACGCAGAAATAAAAAATAAGCCCATCATATTTTCAAAACTTAAAACATCACTAAATAACTTAAATCATTATTAAAAACTAAAAGACTCATTTTATTAATAACTATAATTATTACTTTCCATCTCCCCTACCTACTTCATTTTTTACATGGAACTCTACAAAAATCCTGAACAAGTATATTTATAACTTAAATTCCAAAACATATATTTATATATATATATAAAAAAACATACTTAACAAATAATCCACATACCAAACATGTAAACGAATAAAAAAAAAACCCTAATAAAATACTAAGATATTCATAACAAAAAAAGCCAAACTCATTAACATAAAAACCAATATAAACACATGGAAATACCTACAATTAAAAAATACATACCTGAATAAACAATATTCCTACCTTAATAATTCACTATAAACTCTTACCAATTAATGAGTAACATTAATTACTTGATACCAATAAAATACAAGGAACTGTTACTTTACCCAATAAATGTAATAAACTATTATAATATAACTAATAACTTTAAATCACACTTTATGAAAAATATAAAACATTAAAGCAAGGTATCCTAACAAAAAAAAATCCCGTTATTATCACTACACAGAAAAAAAAATTAAAAAAAAAAAATACATATATCTACAAATATCTATATACAGGTAGATAGATAATATATCCATCTCAACAGCACTGTCTGGGATTGATTCTTGTTTTCTCTCTTGACTCCTAAATTTATTAGCCATAGAGTATGGAGTAAGGAAATCATTTTATTTATCACCTTGTTCTCCAGAAACCTGAAAAACCAAATAAAACAAAACAAAAACAAAGGGAAAAAAAAGAAAAAAAAAAAAGAAAACCACATTTGAAAGGCAGATCCTCACCAGCAGCTGGTCCATCTCCTACAGGGGACCATATTCTAGTGCACTTTTGGTGCACTTGCCTGAACTTGGCGTGGCAGAAGAGATTATTTTTGTGAGGGAGAGAGGCGAGGGGAGGAGAAAGAATGTTCTAGACAGCTCAAATCCATTACTGTGCCACTTCCTGTGCAGCAGGTCCTGTGACAGGATGGGAACTGAGGGTGCTTGAAATTTAAAAGGTAAAGACACCAGCACAAGGTGTCACTTTGCTTTTTAAGGAAGTGGTTTCCAAGTCACAAAGCTTCCCCCCCCCAGCCCCATCATCCCCTCCTCCTACCACAACCTGAAAGCGTCTTGATTCTGTTTTCAAAACCACAAGGGACACCTCAGCGTTCAGCAAGTTCTGCCAGTGCAGCCCTTGGTGCCCCCGCCTCCCTGCCTGTCACCCTTGCTTTCATCCTCAGCCACGTCATTCTTCCACCGGGGACGGGAAATTGTTCCCATTTCTCCTGTCCTCCTCCGGTTACCTTTTCTCTAAGCTGTGCGGGACCCAGGCGAGGAGGCTGCAATCCTCTAGCAGCTCATAGGCAGCTCTGGTGACACGGGCAGCACTCTGTAATATCTCCAGAATGCGACTCTGAAACAGAAAATGCAGCGTGTTCTTTTACAGCCAAGACCTAATTCTCTAACTTAAAATGAGCAATTTGGCTGGTACCTGATCAACGCCCCAGGTAAAACGAACACCACTTGTTCTCAGCAAGTCCAGAGAAGGAAAGACATTCTCCCTTCAAAGCTTCACACCACAGGTGCTGCGCTGACAAGAAGTATTCAAGTAGCAAGACAATTTTCTCCTTTGCCCAAGGTTTTGGTACTTGAAATACCCAGGGTGGGTGCTCCCAAACCTGAGAGCTCCTGGCCCGTGAGTTTCCCTCCTGCTGAAGCACCGTTCAGGTAACAAATGTGCTGGCCGGGGAATAGAGACCCCAAAAAGAAAAGGCCCCGACTGCAGGAGCAAAACCACGGCACCCACGTGAGGCTCCTTGATGGCAGGAAGCTGTTCCAGTTTCAGGGCATAAGGATGGGACTGGTTTAGACACAAGCAACTCTTTCCCCCTCCCCACATACACCTAACCGGCAAGGAACAGATTTTCAAGAGGACCAAGGCAGAATCGGCTGTTCCTTTCTCTGTGGTACTTGAGATCTTGAAGCCCCACAAGCTTGTTGTGGTTTGGGGGTAGTTGGGAACTGCTCTTTTTGAACTCTTACCTGGGAGCCCTCGTCACACAAACGACTGCTGAAAAGGGAAAAGAATCACCCGGAAAATCCTCTGGTAGACGTGAAGCTCATAGCAGTGTTTGCCACACAGCCCCTCCCCAGGAAACCTGAGCATCCACTCACGCTCTGCTTTGTGCTGGAAGCCACAAAGAAAAATACCACCGTCAGACATTCAGACATTTCCAAAGAATACCAGCCCCTAAGAGCAACAAAACCCCGCTTCCCTCTGACTGCCAGCTCAGGGCTTCCCCGAGCTGGTTCTGGACTTCTGCATTTCCATTCCTATCAAATTTAATCGCTGACGTCCCGTGGGAACAGTCAGTCTGCAGCCCAAACATGCAGTGGAAATGGAGTTTTAGAAGTTGCTGTTTCTAAAACACTTCCGTTGAACTCAAAGTTACTAATCTGAACTCAAAGTTACTAATCTGAACTCAAAGAGGAATTGCAGCTAGCCGGGGCAGAACAGTCTTTGCTTGTGCTCACAGAGCATACACAGCACAGCTCATTGCGCCTTAGTACGGAGAAAGCAACAAAAACCCCAGAGAATTGACATTTTTAATTGCAATACGAAACATAAGAAAGGTGCTTCTAATTAACTGCCTGTGGGAGAATGAGGTTTCCTTGTATTTGTACGGCTGCTTTTAACACGTTTCTGAAGAATTCCTGGATTGCCTAAAATGGGACTCTTACCTCAAAACCAAAACTGGAGAAAAGCTGGAGGAAAGCCGGTATTCCGGCTCAGGTCCAAATACTGGTGTGACAGAAGGAATCTCTTCACCTTCATGTACATGTGCTCCTCTGTAAAGAGAAAAAGCTGGCACCGTGGAGGAGGACAGTGCTCCCAATCCACAAGCACGGGCGACAATTTGTGGAAGCCGCAGCGAGCGTGCAGGGCTCCCAGCTGGGAGAGCAAGCCTGGGGGTGCCGTCCGGATCAAAACACCCAGAAACCTGCGAGAAAGAAACTGAACGGAAGCCGGCTAAAAGCCGTCCCTGCGCCGATGACTCCTTCCAGCAACTTGCTCACGAGGAGGCAGGGATTGATTCGCTACTCACCAGCTCATCTGGCCACGGCACGGGCAACACCGTAAAAAATCCCGCGCGGGCGGCGCCGGCGTCAGGGTGGGGAGCAGGAGGCAGAGCGGGATCCTGGTTTTTGCCGCCGTTTTTGCCGCCCAGTTGGGAAGGTCAAGCGAGTCCGCGACATGGCGCTCCCAAGATGGCGGCAGCGAGGGGCCGTCGGCGGAGAGAGGCGTTTTTGCCGATGCCTGTCGGCCCCCGCCGAAAAATCCGCACGCCGGCGCTGCTGCTGACCCCACAGCCCTCGTGCACGGCCCTGGAATCGCCGCGGAAAATCCCGCCGGGGCGCCGCGGCGTCGGGGTTTTTGTGCAGGCAGCACTGTAGACTAACGGTGGGGGGTCCTCGATTTTCCCGCCCTTTTTGCCGCCATCATGAGAAGGTCAAGTGAGTCCGCGACACTCCGGCCGAGCCACTCCCAAGATGGCGGCCGCTGCAGCGCCTCCGCGGGGGGCTGCAGTACCGCGCTCTGGCCACAAGGAGGCGGCACTGCCGCCCGCCTCAGCCGGGGGCTGCCTCTCGCCTTGGGGCCGCACGGGAAAAAAAACCAAAAACAAAAACAAAAAAAAAAAAAAAAAAAAAAAAAAAAAAAACAAAAAAAAAACACCAACAAAAACCCCCTGCCTTTAACCCAATAAGAACCCAAATTAAAAAAAAAAAAAAACTTCTCTTGTAAACTATATTTCAATCTATTTTATTTTTATACTTTTCATGTTTATATCCACATTTTGATTTAGAGTGTATATGGATGCATAATCATAACATTTATTCCTATTACTTATATTTTATTATATTTTATATTTTTACACATATCTCAATATATTGATGATATATTTCTACATGCAGATTGATATTTCTAAAAGGTTTATACTGTTTATAATAAAACCCTTCCTCTACCCAAGTAAAAAAAAAAAAAAATCCTTTCTTTTAAACCGTGTTGAATTTTTTAAAATTTATATTTTTCGCACTTATATTCAAATTTACATTTTAAATGTAGAGTGATGTATGGTGTTACTTATATTCTATTTCTTCCTATTACTTATTTTTATTTCTATATTATATTTTACAGATATCTTTATACATCGATTATATATTATCTGTATTTAGAATTATATCAAAATAAAATGTATATACATCTTTTTCTTTTCAAGAAAATTCCTGCCTTTAAGCAAACGAAACCTTAAAAAAGCCCTTTCTTCAAACGATCTTTAAATATTTACATATTTTCATAATTTTATTCACATTTGCATTTAGAGTGTATATTGACATATTATATTAAAAAGATGTAATCTATATAATAATGCAACAAGATAGATAAATTATTATTTCTATTTTACGTCATATATACGCCCATACATATATTTACTTACTTTTTAATTTTTATATAGATCTTAACGTATGTATGATGTATTTCTATACATAGACTTCTAGCTTTATTTTATAATTTTTGTAATAAAAACCCTGCCTACTACCAAATTAAATGAAACAAATTTATTTTAAACTATATTTGAATATTTCAGTATTTATGGTTTTGATATTTACGTTTATAAGAGCGTGTATATTGTATTACAATAAATTTTATATATACAATAAATACAAAATATTTTGTATTTAGACATAAAATATATTTGGATTATACTGTGTTATTATGAGACATACACAGTATTATATGTATTGTATTGATTTCTATGATTTTGGGGTTTTTTTGTACTTTATATTTCTATATATCTACACATATTAATGATACATTTTATGTTGATATTTTATATGGATTTAGTTTATAGCTATCATCTATGTTTACATGTATTTACACAAACATATAAAACACTCTCTATCAAACATTATAACATCTTGTGGTAAGAGATTATTTATGTTACATGTTCTCTTGATATGTATTCTCTTTGTATTTAAAACTGGAATTTTATATTCCCATTTTTATATTTCTGGATTTGTTTTCTTTCATTATAGTTATAATTTTGCATTTAAAATCCAATTCCTGAAACTAAAATGCCAATACAAACAGCATCCAATTCCCACCAATGCCGTCCAAAAATGCTAGAACGGCTCCACCGGCCAACCAACTACCAGCAAAAAAACCCCACACTACACTCTTTTCGCTAACAATTCTTATCACATCACACGAATGAAACAAAAATTTGTTCAAGCCCTATAGAAACCCACACAGCAAATCACAAAGACCACCAAAAAGAAGAAAAAAAAAAAAAAAAAAACAAAACCAAACCCAACTAACATACTAAACTCCAAACCCTACAGCAGACCCTGAACGTTACTAAAACCCAAAAATAGAACCAAAACTCTACCTCTACGCTAACTCATAAAGAGAACCCAATACTCTATAAAATTAACTAAAAAAACCCACCAAACTCATTACCGATATAAAAAAATCTAAACCACAGAGAAACAAACAAATCACCACCCAAATAAAATAACTGCCTTAAAAAAATCTAGCATATAAATACCCATGTTCCCAAAAATAAAACGAATAAAAAACTGCAACCAAATAGATCAAACTACAAAAAAACAAAAAAAAACCAAAAACCCAACAACTTAAATTAACAACAGCAAAAGTATTCCTAACTCAATAAACCCATAACGCCTCAAACCATCAAAACCAAAATACTACCTAGAAATAAACACGAAGCCAAAAGATAAGTGTAACCATAAACAATATCTCCCAAATTCTCTGCAACAATAAAACATACACGACAATCAAAAAACCAAATGAATAAAACCTCTATAATACACTAAACAATAATGCAATCATCAATATTATAAAAACCTCACTAATGAACTACAGGACACTACCTCAAACCCACCAAAACAAACACTACAGACTCTACGGCAAAAAAAAGTCACCACAACCGAATTAAAAACCTACCCTCTACTTCATGCTACGACCCATAAAAACCACTGTAAACCTTAAAAAATATAATTTTAAATTATAATTTTTATCCAACCAACCAACCAACCAACCAAAAAAAACCCCAACCAAAATCCCACAAAAAAAAAAAAAAAAAAAAAAAAAAAATCCAACAACAAAGCTCAATCGAAAAAACCCCTTGTCATCAGCACCTGAACCAAGAACCATGACATTCGAGAAGTACACCGTGTCCATTAGCATACACCTACTACGAACCAAACGAAACGATACAATCAATTCCTAAAAACCACCTCAAAACCGCCCCATCAAGGAACTTGGGAACATTGAAAGCCGCGCTCCCGGCACGAAAGCGGCTCCTCCGGCGGGCAGAGGCGGCGCCGCGCCGGGAGACCCCCGCCCGCTGCCCCCTCTGCCCGGCGGGGCCGGCACCGGGCCCGGGGCGCCCCGGCGGCGCCCGAGCCCCGCGCCCGGAGCGGACGGAGCGGCCGGCACCGGCCGGCACCGGCGCAGCGCCGCGCCGCCTCTCCCGCCCGCCGGCCCGGCAAAGCTCCCCTCGGCTCCGCACGCCTCGCAGCGGCGCGGCTCTGGCGGTCCCGCGGCAGCCCGGCCGCGCCAAACTCCCCTTCCCCCTCAGCAGCTCCCCGGGCCATGCCAGCAGCGCCCGCGACAGAACCTTTGGTGCCGGCCCAGGGGCAGAAGAAGCGCCCTCCAAGGCAGCGGCACACCCCGATTTCAACCCTTCAAACGCTGCGAGAGCTGCAGCTTCCTTCAGTTCAACCCCCGAAACCGACGCCACACTCAGGTGCTCGCCTCACTTCATCGAGGGCAAATAAATGTGTTCTCCCCTTCCATTTCGTCCCCTAGAAGGGCAGAAAAGAAGGGGCTTTCCTCAAATGAAATCCCTCAAATTGTGGGAATCTTTAAAATCAGAGGGTTTGGGGAAAGCTGCAAAAAAAAGGCAGGCCTCACAAACAGCACAACTGCGGGTAGAGCTAAGCACTAGACATCAGATTTGTCAGCAGACAAATTATACAAGAAGTAGAAGATAACTACAACTAGAGCAATGGTCTGTGTATTAACGCCCCTCTAGAACAACTCCCTAAGCTACAGAAAAGTACATCTAGCGAGACACTAGGAAGTTCTAAGCTTGAGAATGGAGCCCCGTGCATTGTGTTTTAAGGCTTACAAGCAGGTATTGCACTCGAAATAAGCGAGCATTGTTTTAAAAAGCAAAGGTACGTGTGCTTACAGGGGTTAGACAGAACTACTGTCAATATGCTTGTGCTTCGTGTGACCGGTCCAAAAACTTTCCAGTAAATTCTAACAGTAGGTTCTTGGTCTGCTGGCGGGGATGTGAGCTGCTGGCATCTTCCCACTGTCATAAGCATGTCATGAGAGTGATGCGAGAAAATTAAACAGCTCGAGACGCCTTCCTCAGCAGTCCCGCCCCGTTCGTGATTTCTACATAGACCCCCGGCCGGCGAGACAAATGATGGGAAAGGGGGATTTTACCTCAAGCCAAACCCTTTAAAAGGAGGGACAACAGGGCTGCCCCCTCCATTTAAACCTAAGGGTGATGAAAATGGAGGGGGGGGTTAGCCTCAAATCGAACCCATCAAACGACAACAATATTTTCCCCCTTCCATTTAAAATAGAACCCAGGGGTTCCCTGCCACCCCTGGGATACCCCTAACACCCTGGAAAAGGCAGGTTTGCCTTCAGCCAATACCCTCAAAACCACAAACGAAGAGGGATTGCCCACCTGTTCAGACAGGGTCAATAATGGAAAAGAAGTCGCTACCTTCAATTTGAATTGCTTTTGTCCTCAAAATCCTTTTTTTTTTTTTTTTTTTTTTTTTTCCCTGGGAGCACCGTGGAGGGATTGGCAAGATGAAATTTAAAAGGGAAAGGAGAAATGTCCCCGCTACAAATACACATGGGCTCACCTGTTTGGCTGCTGCTTCTTCCCGGCACAAAGGTTTGTCCCTCGGCACCTCCTTGGAGCAATGCTCCAGGTATCCAAGTGATCCCCCAGACTCTGCTGTCTCAAGCTCTCACCGTCCTTCCAAGGACAGCCCCGGGAGCCCCCCAAAAGCTCCTCTTCTCCGGCAGCTCCATGCCAAAGTGAGCTGAGGCAAACCCCCTTAAAAGAGCCCCCGGCAGGAGCCGGCCCCTCCTCATCCTCACAGCTCACACCTGGGGCTGCTCGGGGTTTCTTTCCAAATGAATTCAGAGACAAATTCCTATTCTTACCAATAGCTACAAAAACGAAACACTTGACGGGATTTAGTATTCTACACACACGCCTCCCCGTGCATTTTGGGGCAGCTTTGGGTCCCTCTGGGGGACGGCACCCAGCGTGACCCCCCCTCGTTCGCCACCCACCTGCTCCTCCACCGCAGTGTGCCTCCCTCTCCGAGGGACCTTGGGGCGCCCCAAAGGACATCAGAGCCCCGCGTCTTCGCCCCCTTTTCCCGGCCCCCAAAGAAGGCACAGAACGAGTCCAACTGCCCTGCAGAGCAGCCCAGCACTTCCTTCAATCCCTCTCCACGTGTCCATCCCCCCCGAAAGGGACTCTGCCGCAACAAGAAAGCCCCCCGAAGGGTTGAAGCTCCTGCCCAGCCTCGCTGTCACAGGCGAGGGGCAGAAAGAGGGAGTGGCAGAGACGGCGGGGACGCGGCACGGACGGCACGGCACAGAGCGGGGGCCGCTCTCGGCTCGATGCCGGGAAAGCCCCGGGTCCGGCAGTGCCGGGCGGCGTTTGGCCGGCACGGGGGGATCCGCCGAGAGCCTCCGGCCCCGTGCGGGGACTCCTGCCAGGGCCCAGGGGCGCCGCGCCGGGGGGGTCTGCGGACAGAGAACAGGAATACGGGGAGAAAGAAGGAAGAAGGAGAGGCAGAGAGAGGGACAAGAGGGGGAGCCTCACAGAGCGCCCGCCGGGCTGCAGCCCGAGCCCGCCCCGGCCTGCTCGGGATGCCGCGCTCGGCGGAGCTCGGCTCGCTTCGGCTGAACTCGGCTCCTCGGCTCGCCTCGGCTTTTAGCCGCTAGACTCGGCTGGATTCGCCTCTTCGGCGCAGCTCGGCTCGGCTCGGCTGAACTCGGAGCCTCTCGGCTCGGCTCCCTTCGGCTCAGCTCGGCTCCCTTCGGCTCCCCGCCGCCGCCGCCTCCCGTTTCGCGCGCACAGCTCGGTGCTCGCCCGCTGCCTAGCCCCGCGGGCGGCCCGGCCCGGCCCGGCCGTCGCTCGGAACCCACCCCCCCCAACCCCCCACCGCAAGATTAGACCATGCAGGGTTTCTGTGTTAAACCCTTTTTGTCCTATAAGGAGACAACTTCTCTCTACCTCCTTCGTCTTCTCATTTTTCGTCTTGGATTGCAAAATCAGAGTTACAAAAACCTCGTCAAGTACAAGACTTAGTAAGTAGTCCAGAAGGTAGTCCCGTCAATTGCATAACCTAAAGAAAACCTTATACTTACGGTTCCACAAAAAAGAAATCGGACCAGAGTCCTACTCACTGTGTCAAACCTTATTTAAAACACACAAAACCCCCAAAAGAAATAGTTCCACAACCAAAACAAAACCTACAAGTAACACCAACCAGAACCACACCTCCAAATACGCTGCTTATCAGCCACCAATCCTAAAAACCTATTTTCTACACACCTTGGTAGTACAGCTCTTCACAACTAACCTCATCCTTTACAAACACTAAATCGCAAACCAAAAAACTTACACGTGACGTCGACTCTTCAAAGAGCATTTAGACACTCATACCCCAAATGACAGTTCAACCACCAAAAGTAAAATTACCGAGATCATTACAAATAAATACCTGTCTAATATTTAGTTACAAAACAACCCCAAAACCACACAAAACCACAAAGAAGTTACCTCAAAACATCAAACCTACCATTTAAAACAATTAACCCTACCAAGACCAAACATAACAGGAATACATTTAAAAAAAAAAAAAACAAAAAAAAAAAAAAAAAACACCCAACCACCAACCAAAAATACCCAATGACTCCAACACAAATTGACTTCTCATTATCAAAACAGTATGACCTTTTAATAACCTAATTCTATTGTTTCTACATCTCTTTTAACACCTAAAAGAACTACAACTCACACTTGAACCACAGTAAACAAACTTACTTATTAACTAACCAAATGAAACAATAACACATCTGTACCTTTAAATAAATTGCTGCCAAATATAAACATCTTTAAACATACTACTTTGCCAAATAAAACAACTGTTTTTATTCTTAACACACAATCATAAATAGAAAACATGTTTTAAAGTATACAAATCCACGAAATCACAAGAAATCAATTTACAAAAACATTACAAAATGTTTTTAGAAATCAATCAATTACGCAGAAATAAAAAATAAGCCCATCATATTTTCAAAACTTAAAACATCACTAAATAACTTAAATCATTATTAAAAACTAAAAGACTCATTTTATTAATAACTATAATTATTACTTTCCATCTCCCCTACCTACTTCATTTTTTACATGGAACTCTACAAAAATCCTGAACAAGTATATTTATAACTTAAATTCCAAAACATATATTTATATATATATATAAAAAAACATACTTAACAAATAATCCACATACCAAACATCTAAACGAATAAAAAAAAAACCCTAATAAAATACTAAGATATTCATAACAAAAAAAGCCAAACTCATTAACATAAAAACCAATATAAACACATGGAAATACCTACAATTAAAAAATACATACCTGAATAAACAATATTCCTACCTTAATAATTCACTATAAACTCTTACCAATTAATGACTAACATTAATTACTTGATACCAATAAAATACAAGGAACTGTTACTTTACCCAATAAATGTAATAAACTATTATAATGTAACTAATAACTTTAAATCACACTTTATTAAAAATATAAAACATTAAAGCAAGGTATCCTAAAAAAATCCCATTATTATCACTACACAGAAAAAAAAAATTAAAAAAAAAAAATATATATCTACAAATATCTATATACAGGTAGATAGATAATATATCCATCTCAACAGCACTGTCTGGGATTGATTCTTGTTTTCTCTCTTGACTCCTAAATTTATTAGCCATAGAGTATGGAGTAAGGAAATCATTTTATTTATCACCTTGTTCTCCAGAAACCTGAAAAACCAAATAAAACAAAACAAAAACAAAGGGAAAAAAAAGAAAAAAAAAAAAGAAAACCACATTTGAAAGGCAGATCCTCACCAGCAGCTGGTCCATCTCCTACAGGGGACCATATTCTAGTGCACTTTTGGTGCACTTGCCTGAACTTGGCGTGGCAGAAGAGATTATTTTTGTGAGGGAGAGAGGCGAGGGGAGGAGAAAGAATGTTCTAGACAGCTCAAATCCATTACTGTGCCACTTCCTGTGCAGCAGGTCCTGTGACAGGATGGGAACTGAGGGTGCTTGAAATTTAAAAGGTAAAGACACCAGCACAAGGTGTCACTTTGCTTTTTAAGGAAGTGGTTTCCAAGTCACAAAGCTTCCCCCCCCCAGCCCCATCATCCCCTCCTCCTACCACAACCTGAAAGCGTCTTGATTCTGTTTTCAAAACCACAAGGGACACCTCAGCGTTCAGCAAGTTCTGCCAGTGCAGCCCTTGGTGCCCCCGCCTCCCTGCCTGTCACCCTTGCTTTCATCCTCAGCCACGTCATTCTTCCACCGGGGACGGGAAATTGTTCCCATTTCTCCTGTCCTCCTCCGGTTACCTTTTCTCTAAGCTGTGCGGGACCCAGGCGAGGAGGCTGCAATCCTCTAGCAGCTCATAGGCAGCTCTGGTGACACGGGCAGCACTCTGTAATATCTCCAGAATGCGACTCTGAAACAGAAAATGCAGCGTGTTCTTTTACAGCCAAGACCTAATTCTCTAACTTAAAATGAGCAATTTGGCTGGTACCTGATCAACGCCCCAGGTAAAACGAACACCACTTGTTCTCAGCAAGTCCAGAGAAGGAAAGACATTCTCCCTTCAAAGCTTCACACCACAGGTGCTGCGCTGACAAGAAGTATTCAAGTAGCAAGACAATTTTCTCCTTTGCCCAAGGTTTTGGTACTTGAAATACCCAGGGTGGGTGCTCCCAAACCTGAGAGCTCCTGGCCCGTGAGTTTCCCTCCTGCTGAAGCACCGTTCAGGTAACAAATGTGCTGGCCGGGGAATAGAGACCCCAAAAAGAAAAGGCCCCGACTGCAGGAGCAAAACCACGGCACCCACGTGAGGCTCCTTGATGGCAGGAAGCTGTTCCAGTTTCAGGGCATAAGGATGGGACTGGTTTAGACACAAGCAACTCTTTCCCCCTCCCCACATACACCTAACCGGCAAGGAACAGATTTTCAAGAGGACCAAGGCAGAATCGGCTGTTCCTTTCTCTGTGGTACTTGAGATCTTGAAGCCCCACAAGCTTGTTGTGGTTTGGGGGTAGTTGGGAACTGCTCTTTTTGAACTCTTACCTGGGAGCCCTCGTCACACAAACGACTGCTGAAAAGGGAAAAGAATCACCCGGAAAATCCTCTGGTAGACGTGAAGCTCATAGCAGTGTTTGCCACACAGCCCCTCCCCAGGAAACCTGAGCATCCACTCACGCTCTGCTTTGTGCTGGAAGCCACAAAGAAAAATACCACCGTCAGACATTCAGACATTTCCAAAGAATACCAGCCCCTAAGAGCAACAAAACCCCGCTTCCCTCTGACTGCCAGCTCAGGGCTTCCCCGAGCTGGTTCTGGACTTCTGCATTTCCATTCCTATCAAATTTAATCGCTGACGTCCCGTGGGAACAGTCAGTCTGCAGCCCAAACATGCAGTGGAAATGGAGTTTTAGAAGTTGCTGTTTCTAAAACACTTCCGTTGAACTCAAAGTTACTAATCTGAACTCAAAGTTACTAATCTGAACTCAAAGAGGAATTGCAGCTAGCCGGGGCAGAACAGTCTTTGCTTGTGCTCACAGAGCATACACAGCACAGCTCATTGCGCCTTAGTACGGAGAAAGCAACAAAAACCCCAGAGAATTGACATTTTTAATTGCAATACGAAACATAAGAAAGGTGCTTCTAATTAACTGCCTGTGGGAGAATGAGGTTTCCTTGTATTTGTACGGCTGCTTTTAACACGTTTCTGAAGAATTCCTGGATTGCCTAAAATGGGACTCTTACCTCAAAACCAAAACTGGAGAAAAGCTGGAGGAAAGCCGGTATTCCGGCTCAGGTCCAAATACTGGTGTGACAGAAGGAATCTCTTCACCTTCATGTACATGTGCTCCTCTGTAAAGAGAAAAAGCTGGCACCGTGGAGGAGGACAGTGCTCCCAATCCACAAGCACGGGCGACAATTTGTGGAAGCCGCAGCGAGCGTGCAGGGCTCCCAGCTGGGAGAGCAAGCCTGGGGGTGCCGTCCGGATCAAAACACCCAGAAACCTGCGAGAAAGAAACTGAACGGAAGCCGGCTAAAAGCCGTCCCTGCGCCGATGACTCCTTCCAGCAACTTGCTCACGAGGAGGCAGGGATTGATTCGCTACTCACCAGCTCATCTGGCCACGGCACGGGCAACACCGTAAAAAATCCCGCGCGGGCGGCGCCGGCGTCAGGGTGGGGAGCAGGAGGCAGAGCGGGATCCTGGTTTTTGCCGCCGTTTTTGCCGCCCAGTTGGGAAGGTCAAGCGAGTCCGCGACATGGCGCTCCCAAGATGGCGGCAGCGAGGGGCCGTCGGCGGAGAGAGGCGTTTTTGCCGATGCCTGTCGGCCCCCGCCGAAAAATCCGCACGCCGGCGCTGCTGCTGACCCCACAGCCCTCGTGCACGGCCCTGGAATCGCCGCGGAAAATCCCGCCGGGGCGCCGCGGCGTCGGGGTTTTTGTGCAGGCAGCACTGTAGACTAACGGTGGGGGGTCCTCGATTTTCCCGCCCTTTTTGCCGCCATCATGAGAAGGTCAAGTGAGTCCGCGACACTCCGGCCGAGCCACTCCCAAGATGGCGGCCGCTGCAGCGCCTCCGCGGGGGGCTGCAGTACCGCGCTCTGGCCACAAGGAGGCGGCACTGCCGCCCGCCTCAGCCGGGGGCTGCCTCTCGCCTTGGGGCCGCACGGGAAAAAAAACCAAAAACAAAAAACAAAAAAAAACAAAAAAAAAAAAAAAAAAAAAAAAAAAAAAAAAAACACCAACAAAAACCCCCTGCCTTTAACCCAATAAGAACCCAAATTAAAAAAAAAAAAAAACTTCTCTTGTAAACTATATTTCAATCTATTTTATTTTTATACTTTTCATGTTTATATCCACATTTTGATTTAGAGTGTATATGGATGCATAATCATAACATTTATTCCTATTACTTATATTTTATTATATTTTATATTTTTACACATATCTCAATATATTGATGATATATTTCTACATGCAGATTGATATTTCTAAAAGGTTTATACTGTTTATAATAAAACCCTTCCTCTACCCAAGTAAAAAAAAAAAAAAATCCTTTCTTTTAAACCGTGTTGAATTTTTTAAAATTTATATTTTTCGCACTTATATTCAAATTTACATTTTAAATGTAGAGTGATGTATGGTGTTACTTATATTCTATTTCTTCCTATTACTTATTTTTATTTCTATATTATATTTTACAGATATCTTTATACATCGATTATATATTATCTGTATTTAGAATTATATCAAAATAAAATGTATATACATCTTTTTCTTTTCAAGAAAATTCCTGCCTTTAAGCAAACGAAACCTTAAAAAAGCCCTTTCTTCAAACGATCTTTAAATATTTACATATTTTCATAATTTTATTCACATTTGCATTTAGAGTGTATATTGACATATTATATTAAAAAGATGTAATCTATATAATAATGCAACAAGATAGATAAATTATTATTTCTATTTTACGTCATATATACGCCCATACATATATTTACTTACTTTTTAATTTTTATATAGATCTTAACGTATGTATGATGTATTTCTATACATAGACTTCTAGCTTTATTTTATAATTTTTGTAATAAAAACCCTGCCTACTACCAAATTAAATGAAACAAATTTATTTTAAACTATATTTGAATATTTCAGTATTTATGGTTTTGATATTTACGTTTATAAGAGCGTGTATATTGTATTACAATAAATTTTATATATACAATAAATACAAAATATTTTGTATTTAGACATAAAATATATTTGGATTATACTGTGTTATTATGAGACATACACAGTATTATATGTATTGTATTGATTTCTATGATTTTGGGGTTTTTTTGTACTTTATATTTCTATATATCTACACATATTAATGATACATTTTATGTTGATATTTTATATGGATTTAGTTTATAGCTATCATCTATGTTTACATGTATTTACACAAACATATAAAACACTCTCTATCAAACATTATAACATCTTGTGGTAAGAGATTATTTATGTTACATGTTCTCTTGATATGTATTCTCTTTGTATTTAAAACTGGAATTTTATATTCCCATTTTTATATTTCTGGATTTGTTTTCTTTCATTATAGTTATAATTTTGCATTTAAAATCCAATTCCTGAAACTAAAATGCCAATACAAACAGCATCCAATTCCCACCAATGCCGTCCAAAAATGCTAGAACGGCTCCACCGGCCAACCAACTACCAGCAAAAAAACCCCACACTACACTCTTTTCGCTAACAATTCTTATCACATCACACGAATGAAACAAAAATTTGTTCAAGCCCTATAGAAACCCACACAGCAAATCACAAAGACCACCAAAAAGAAGAAAAGAAAAAAAAAAAAAACAAAACCAAACCCAACTAACATACTAAACTCCAAACCCTACAGCAGACCCTGAACGTTACTAAAACCCAAAAATAGAACCAAAACTCTACCGCTACGCTAACTCATAAAGAGAACCCAATACTCTATAAAATTAACTAAAAAAACCCACCAAACTCATTACCGATATAAAAAAATCTAAACCACAGAGAAACAAACAAATCACCACCCAAATAAAATAACTGCCTTAAAAAAATCTAGCATATAAATACCCATGTTCCCAAAAATAAAACGAATAAAAAACTGCAACCAAATAGATCAAACTACAAAAAAACAAAAAAAAACCAAAAACCCAACAACTTAAATTAACAACAGCAAAAGTATTCCTAACTCAATAAACCCATAACGCCTCAAACCATCAAAACCAAAATACTACCTAGAAATAAACACGAAGCCAAAAGATAAGTGTAACCATAAACAATATCTCCCAAATTCTCTGCAACAATAAAACATACACGACAATCAAAAAACCAAATGAATAAAACCTCTATAATACACTAAACAATAATGCAATCATCAATATTATAAAAACCTCACTAATGAACTACAGGACACTACCTCAAACCCACCAAAACAAACACTACAGACTCTACGGCAAAAAAAGTCACCACAACCGAATTAAAAACCTACCCTCTACTTCATGCTACGACCCATAAAAACCACTGTAAACCTTAAAAAATATAATTTTAAATTATAATTTTTATCCAACCAACCAACCAACCAAAAAAAACCCCAACCAAAATCCCACAAAAAAAAAAAAAAAAAAAAAAATCCAACAACAAAGCTCAATCGAAAAAACCCCTTGTCATCAGCACCTGAACCAAGAACCATGACATTCGAGAAGTACACCGTGTCCATTAGCATACACCTACTACGAACCAAACGAAACGATACAATCAATTCCTAAAAACCACCTCAAAACCGCCCCATCAAGGAACTTGGGAACATTGAAAGCCGCGCTCCCGGCACGAAAGCGGCTCCTCCGGCGGGCAGAGGCGGCGCCGCGCCGGGAGACCCCCGCCCGCTGCCCCCTCTGCCCGGCGGGGCCGGCACCGGGCCCGGGGCGCCCCGGCGGCGCCCGAGCCCCGCGCCCGGAGCGGACGGAGCGGCCGGCACCGGCCGGCACCGGCGCAGCGCCGCGCCGCCTCTCCCGCCCGCCGGCCCGGCAAAGCTCCCCTCGGCTCCGCACGCCTCGCAGCGGCGCGGCTCTGGCGGTCCCGCGGCAGCCCGGCCGCGCCAAACTCCCCTTCCCCCTCAGCAGCTCCCCGGGCCATGCCAGCAGCGCCCGCGACAGAACCTTTGGTGCCGGCCCAGGGGCAGAAGAAGCGCCCTCCAAGGCAGCGGCACACCCCGATTTCAACCCTTCAAACGCTGCGAGAGCTGCAGCTTCCTTCAGTTCAACCCCCGAAACCGACGCCACACTCAGGTGCTCGCCTCACTTCATCGAGGGCAAATAAATGTGTTCTCCCCTTCCATTTCGTCCCCTAGAAGAGCAGAAAAGAAGGGGCTTTCCTCAAATGAAATCCCTCAAATTGTGGGAATCTTTAAAATCAGAGGGTTTGGGGAAAGCTGCAAAAAAAAGGCAGGCCTCACAAACAGCACAACTGCGGGTAGAGCTAAGCACTAGACATCAGATTTGTCAGCAGACAAATTATACAAGAAGTAGAAGATAACTACAACTAGAGCAATGGTCTGTGTATTAACGCCCCTCTAGAACAACTCCCTAAGCTACAGAAAAGTACATCTAGCGAGACACTAGGAAGTTCTAAGCTTGAGAATGGAGCCCCGTGCATTGTGTTTTAAGGCTTACAAGCAGGTATTGCACTCGAAATAAGCGAGCATTGTTTTAAAAAGCAAAGGTACGTGTGCTTACAGGGGTTAGACAGAACTACTGTCAATATGCTTGTGCTTCGTGTGACCGGTCCAAAAACTTTCCAGTAAATTCTAACAGTAGGTTCTTGGTCTGCTGGCGGGGATGTGAGCTGCTGGCATCTTCCCACTGTCATAAGCATGTCATGAGAGTGATGCGAGAAAATTAAACAGCTCGAGACGCCTTCCTCAGCAGTCCCGCCCCGTTCGTGATTTCTACATAGACCCCCGGCCGGCGAGACAAATGATGGGAAAGGGGGATTTTACCTCAAGCCAAACCCTTTAAAAGGAGGGACAACAGGGCTGCCCCCTCCATTTAAACCTAAGGGTGATGAAAATGGAGGGGGGGGTTAGCCTCAAATCGAACCCATCAAACGACAACAATATTTTCCCCCTTCCATTTAAAATAGAACCCAGGGGTTCCCTGCCACCCCTGGGATACCCCTAACACCCTGGAAAAGGCAGGTTTGCCTTCAGCCAATACCCTCAAAACCACAAACGAAGAGGGATTGCCCACCTGTTCAGACAGGGTCAATAATGGAAAAGAAGTCGCTACCTTCAATTTGAATTGCTTTTGTCCTCAAAATCCTTTTTTTTTTTTTTTTTTTTTTTTTCCCTGGGAGCACCGTGGAGGGATTGGCAAGATGAAATTTAAAAGGGAAAGGAGAAATGTCCCCGCTACAAATACACATGGGCTCACCTGTTTGGCTGCTGCTTCTTCCCGGCACAAAGGTTTGTCCCTCGGCACCTCCTTGGAGCAATGCTCCAGGTATCCAAGTGATCCCCCAGACTCTGCTGTCTCAAGCTCTCACCGTCCTTCCAAGGACAGCCCCGGGAGCCCCCCAAAAGCTCCTCTTCTCCGGCAGCTCCATGCCAAAGTGAGCTGAGGCAAACCCCCTTAAAAGAGCCCCCGGCAGGAGCCGGCCCCTCCTCATCCTCACAGCTCACACCTGGGGCTGCTCGGGGTTTCTTTCCAAATGAATTCAGAGACAAATTCCTATTCTTACCAATAGCTACAAAAACGAAACACTTGACGGGATTTAGTATTCTACACACACGCCTCCCCGTGCATTTTGGGGCAGCTTTGGGTCCCTCTGGGGGACGGCACCCAGCGTGACCCCCCCTCGTTCGCCACCCACCTGCTCCTCCACCGCAGTGTGCCTCCCTCTCCGAGGGACCTTGGGGCGCCCCAAAGGACATCAGAGCCCCGCTTCTTCGCCCCCTTTTCCCGGCCCCCAAAGAAGGCACAGAACGAGTCCAACTGCCCTGCAGAGCAGCCCAGCACTTCCTTCAATCCCTCTCCACGTGTCCATCCCCCCCGAAAGGGACTCTGCCGCAACAAGAAAGCCCCCCGAAGGGTTGAAGCTCCTGCCCAGCCTCGCTGTCACAGGCGAGGGGCAGAAAGAGGGAGTGGCAGAGACGGCGGGGACGCGGCACGGACGGCACGGCACAGAGCGGGGGCCGCTCTCGGCTCGATGCCGGGAAAGCCCCGGGTCCGGCAGTGCCGGGCGGCGTTTGGCCGGCACGGGGGGATCCGCCGAGAGCCTCCGGCCCCGTGCGGGGACTCCTGCCAGGGCCCAGGGGCGCCGCGCCGGGGGGGTCTGCGGACAGAGAACAGGAATACGGGGAGAAAGAAGGAAGAAGGAGAGGCAGAGAGAGGGACAAGAGGGGGAGCCTCACAGAGCGCCCGCCGGGCTGCAGCCCGAGCCCGCCCCGGCCTGCTCGGGATGCCGCGCTCGGCGGAGCTCGGCTCGCTTCGGCTGAACTCGGCTCCTCGGCTCGCCTCGGCTTTTAGCCGCTAGACTCGGCTGGATTCGCCTCTTCGGCGCAGCTCGGCTCGGCTCGGCTGAACTCGGAGCCTCTCGGCTCGGCTCCCTTCGGCTCAGCTCGGCTCCCTTCGGCTCCCCGCCGCCGCCGCCTCCCGTTTCGCGCGCACAGCTCGGTGCTCGCCCGCTGCCGAGCCCCGCGGGCGGCCCGGCCCGGCCCGGCCGTCGCTCGGAACCCACCCCCCCCAACCCCCCACCGCAAGATTAGACCATGCAGGGTTTCTGTGTTAAACCCTTTTTGTCCTATAAGGAGACAACTTCTCTCTACCTCCTTCGTCTTCTCATTTTTCGTCTTGGATTGCAAAATCAGAGTTACAAAAACCTCGTCAAGTACAAGACTTAGTAAGTAGTCCAGAAGGTAGTCCCGTCAATTGCATAACCTAAAGAAAACCTTATACTTACGGTTCCACAAAAAAGAAATCGGACCAGAGTCCTACTCACTGTGTCAAACCTTATTTAAAACACACAAAACCCCCAAAAGAAATAGTTCCACAACCAAAACAAAACCTACAAGTAACACCAACCAGAACCACACCTCCAAATACGCTGCTTATCAGCCACCAATCCTAAAAACCTATTTTCTACACACCTTGGTAGTACAGCTCTTCACAACTAACCTCATCCTTTACAAACACTAAATCGCAAACCAAAAAACTTACACGTGACGTCGACTCTTCAAAGAGCATTTAGACACTCATACCCCAAATGACAGTTCAACCACCAAAAGTAAAATTACCGAGATCATTACAAATAAATACCTGTCTAATATTTAGTTACAAAACAACCCCAAAACCACACAAAACCACAAAGAAGTTACCTCAAAACATCAAACCTACCATTTAAAACAATTAACCCTACCAAGACCAAACATAACAGGAATACATTAAAAAAAAAAAAAAAACAAAAAAAAAAACCACCCAACCACCAACCAAAAATACCCAATGACTCCAACACAAATTGACTTCTCATTATCAAAACAGTATGACCTTTTAATAACCTAATTCTATTGTTTCTACATCTCTTTTAACACCTAAAAGAACTACAACTCACACTTGAACCACAGTAAACAAACTTACTTATTAACTAACCAAATGAAACAATAACACATCTGTGCCTTTAAATAAATTGCTGCCAAATATAAACATCTTTAAACATACTACTTTGCCAAATAAAACAACTGTTTTTATTCTTAACACACAATCATAAATAGAAAACATGTTTTAAAGTATACAAATCCACGAAATCACAAGAAATCAATTTACAAAAACATTACAAAATGTTTTTAGAAATCAATCAATTACGCAGAAATAAAAAATAAGCCAATCATATTTTCAAAACTTAAAACATCACTAAATAACTTAAATCATTATTAAAAACTAAAAGACTAATTTTATTAATAACTATAATTATTACTTTCCATCTCCCCTACCTACTTCATTTTTTACATGGAACTCTACAAAAATCCTGAACAAGTATATTTATAACTTAAATTCCAAAACATATATTTATATATATATATAAAAAAACATACTTAACAAATAATCCACATACCAAACATGTAAACGAATAAAAAAAAAACCCTAATAAAATACTAAGATATTCATAACAAAAAAAGCCAAACTCATTAACATAAAAACCAATATAAACACATGGAAATACCTACAATTAAAAAATACATACCTGAATAAACAATATTCGTACCTTAATAATTCACTATAAACTCTTACCAATTAATGACTAACATTAATTACTTGATGCCAATGAAATACAAGGAACTGTTACTTTACCCAATAAATGTAATAAACTATTATAATATAACTAATAACTTTAAATCACACTTTATGAAAAATATAAAACATTAAAGCAAGGTATCCTAACAAAAAAAAATCCCGTTATTATCACTACACAGAAAAAAAAATTAAAAAAAAAAAATACATATATCTACAAATATCTATATACAGGTAGATAGATAATATATCCATCTCAACAGCACTGTCTGGGATTGATTCTTGTTTTCTCTCTTGACTCCTAAATTTATTAGCCATAGAGTATGGAGTAAGGAAATCATTTTATTTATCACCTTGTTCTCCAGAAACCTGAAAAACAAAATAAAACAAAACAAAAACAAAGGGAAAAAAAAAACCACCCAACCACCAACCAAAAATACCCAATGACTCCAACACAAATTGACTTCTCATTATCAAAACAGTATGACCTTTTAATAACCTAATTCTATTGTTTCTACATCTCTTTTAACACCTAAAAGAACTACAACTCAC
Organism: Anomalospiza imberbis; assembly: GCF_031753505.1. NCBI lineage: Eukaryota > Metazoa > Chordata > Aves > Passeriformes > Viduidae > Anomalospiza > Anomalospiza imberbis. Next base: position 30,963 of record NW_027099794.1, on the reverse strand, counting down.
ACTTGAACCACAGTAAACAAACTTACTTATTAACTAACCAAATGAAACAATAACACATCTGTACCTTTAAATAAATTGCTGCCAAATATAAACATCTTTAAACATACTACTTTGCCAAATAAAACAACTGTTTTTATTCTTAACACACAATCATAAATAGAAAACATGTTTTAAAGTATACAAATCCACGAAATCACAAGAAATCAATTTACAAAAACATTACAAAATGTTTTTAGAAATCAATCAATTACGCAGAAATAAAAAATAAGCCAATCATATTTTCAAAACTTAAAACATCACTAAATAACTTAAATCATTATTAAAAACTAAAAGACTCATTTTATTAATAACTATAATTATTACTTTCCATCTCCCCTACCTACTTCATTTTTTACATGGAACTCTACAAAAATCCTGAACAAGTATATTTATAACTTAAATTCCAAAACATATATTTATATATATATATAAAAAAACATACTTAACAAATAATCCACATACCAAACATGTAAACGAATAAAAAAAAAACCCTAATAAAATACTAAGATATTCATAACAAAAAAAGCCAAACTCATTAACATAAAAACCAATATAAACACATGGAAATACCTACAATTAAAAAATACATACCTGAATAAACAATATTCGTACCTTAATAATTCACTATAAACTCTTACCAATTAATGACTAACATTAATTACTTGATGCCAATGAAATACAAGGAACTGTTACTTTACCCAATAAATGTAATAAACTATTATAATATAACTAATAACTTTAAATCACACTTTATGAAAAATATAAAACATTAAAGCAAGGTATCCTAACAAAAAAAAATCCCGTTATTATCACTACACAGAAAAAAAAATTAAAAAAAAAAAATACATATATCTACAAATATCTATATACAGGTAGATAGATAATATATCCATCTCAACAGCACTGTCTGGGATTGATTCTTGTTTTCTCTCTTGACTCCTAAATTTATTAGCCATAGAGTATGGAGTAAGGAAATAATTTTATTTATCACCTTGTTCTCCAGAAACCTGAAAAACCAAATAAAACAAAACAAAAACAAAGGGAAAAAAAAGAAAAAAAAAAAAGAAAACCACATTTGAAAGGCAGATCCTCACCAGCAGCTGGTCCATCTCCTACAGGGGACCATATTCTAGTGCACTTTTGGTGCACTTGCCTGAACTTGGCGTGGCAGAAGAGATTATTTTTGTGAGGGAGAGAGGCGAGGGGAGGAGAAAGAATGTTCTAGACAGCTCAAATCCATTACTGTGCCACTTCCTGTGCAGCAGGTCCTGTGACAGGATGGGAACTGAGGGTGCTTGAAATTTAAAAGGTAAAGACACCAGCACAAGGTGTCACTTTGCTTTTTAAGGAAGTGGTTTCCAAGTCACAAAGCTTCCCCCCCCCAGCCCCATCATCCCCTCCTCCTACCACAACCTGAAAGCGTCTTGATTCTGTTTTCAAAACCACAAGGGACACCTCAGCGTTCAGCAAGTTCTGCCAGTGCAGCCCTTGGTGCCCCCGCCTCCCTGCCTGTCACCCTTGCTTTCATCCTCAGCCACGTCATTCTTCCACCGGGGACGGGAAATTGTTCCCATTTCTCCTGTCCTCCTCCGGTTACCTTTTCTCTAAGCTGTGCGGGACCCAGGCGAGGAGGCTGCAATCCTCTAGCAGCTCATAGGCAGCTCTGGTGACACGGGCAGCACTCTGTAATATCTCCAGAATGCGACTCTGAAACAGAAAATGCAGCGTGTTCTTTTACAGCCAAGACCTAATTCTCTAACTTAAAATGAGCAATTTGGCTGGTACCTGATCAACGCCCCAGGTAAAACGAACACCACTTGTTCTCAGCAAGTCCAGAGAAGGAAAGACATTCTCCCTTCAAAGCTTCACACCACAGGTGCTGCGCTGACAAGAAGTATTCAAGTAGCAAGACAATTTTCTCCTTTGCCCAAGGTTTTGGTACTTGAAATACCCAGGGTGGGTGCTCCCAAACCTGAGAGCTCCTGGCCCGTGAGTTTCCCTCCTGCTGAAGCACCGTTCAGGTAACAAATGTGCTGGCCGGGGAATAGAGACCCCAAAAAGAAAAGGCCCCGACTGCAGGAGCAAAACCACGGCACCCACGTGAGGCTCCTTGATGGCAGGAAGCTGTTCCAGTTTCAGGGCATAAGGATGGGACTGGTTTAGACACAAGCAACTCTTTCCCCCTCCCCACATACACCTAACCGGCAAGGAACAGATTTTCAAGAGGACCAAGGCAGAATCGGCTGTTCCTTTCTCTGTGGTACTTGAGATCTTGAAGCCCCACAAGCTTGTTGTGGTTTGGGGGTAGTTGGGAACTGCTCTTTTTGAACTCTTACCTGGGAGCCCTCGTCACACAAACGACTGCTGAAAAGGGAAAAGAATCACCCGGAAAATCCTCTGGTAGACGTGAAGCTCATAGCAGTGTTTGCCACACAGCCCCTCCCCAGGAAACCTGAGCATCCACTCACGCTCTGCTTTGTGCTGGAAGCCACAAAGAAAAATACCACCGTCAGACATTCAGACATTTCCAAAGAATACCAGCCCCTAAGAGCAACAAAACCCCGCTTCCCTCTGACTGCCAGCTCAGGGCTTCCCCGAGCTGGTTCTGGACTTCTGCATTTCCATTCCTATCAAATTTAATCGCTGACGTCCCGTGGGAACAGTCAGTCTGCAGCCCAAACATGCAGTGGAAATGGAGTTTTAGAAGTTGCTGTTTCTAAAACACTTCCGTTGAACTCAAAGTTACTAATCTGAACTCAAAGTTACTAATCTGAACTCAAAGAGGAATTGCAGCTAGCCGGGGCAGAACAGTCTTTGCTTGTGCTCACAGAGCATACACAGCACAGCTCATTGCGCCTTAGTACGGAGAAAGCAACAAAAACCCCAGAGAATTGACATTTTTAATTGCAATACGAAACATAAGAAAGGTGCTTCTAATTAACTGCCTGTGGGAGAATGAGGTTTCCTTGTATTTGTACGGCTGCTTTTAACACGTTTCTGAAGAATTCCTGGATTGCCTAAAATGGGACTCTTACCTCAAAACCAAAACTGGAGAAAAGCTGGAGGAAAGCCGGTATTCCGGCTCAGGTCCAAATACTGGTGTGACAGAAGGAATCTCTTCACCTTCATGTACATGTGCTCCTCTGTAAAGAGAAAAAGCTGGCACCGTGGAGGAGGACAGTGCTCCCAATCCACAAGCACGGGCGACAATTTGTGGAAGCCGCAGCGAGCGTGCAGGGCTCCCAGCTGGGAGAGCAAGCCTGGGGGTGCCGTCCGGATCAAAACACCCAGAAACCTGCGAGAAAGAAACTGAACGGAAGCCGGCTAAAAGCCGTCCCTGCGCCGATGACTCCTTCCAGCAACTTGCTCACGAGGAGGCAGGGATTGATTCGCTACTCACCAGCTCATCTGGCCACGGCACGGGCAACACCGTAAAAAATCCCGCGCGGGCGGCGCCGGCGTCAGGGTGGGGAGCAGGAGGCAGAGCGGGATCCTGGTTTTTGCCGCCGTTTTTGCCGCCCAGTTGGGAAGGTCAAGCGAGTCCGCGACATGGCGCTCCCAAGATGGCGGCAGCGAGGGGCCGTCGGCGGAGAGAGGCGTTTTTGCCGATGCCTGTCGGCCCCCGCCGAAAAATCCGCACGCCGGCGCTGCTGCTGACCCCACAGCCCTCGTGCACGGCCCTGGAATCGCCGCGGAAAATCCCGCCGGGGCGCCGCGGCGTCGGGGTTTTTGTGCAGGCAGCACTGTAGACTAACGGTGGGGGTCCTCGATTTTCCCGCCCTTTTTGCCGCCATCATGAGAAGGTCAAGTGAGTCCGCGACACTCCGGCCGAGCCACTCCCAAGATGGCGGCCGCTGCAGCGCCTCCGCGGGGGGCTGCAGTACCGCGCTCTGGCCACAAGGAGGCGGCACTGCCGCCCGCCTCAGCCGGGGGCTGCCTCTCGCCTTGGGGCCGCACGGGAAAAAAAACCAAAACCAAAAACAAAAAAAAAAAAAAAAAACAAAACAAAAAAAAAAAAAAAAAAAACAAAAAAAAAACAAAACACCAACAAAAACCCCCTGCCTTTAACCCAATAAGAACCCAAATTAAAAAAAAAAAAAAACTTCTCTTGTAAACTATATTTCAATCTATTTTATTTTTATACTTTTCATGTTTATATCCACATTTTGATTTAGAGTGTATATGGATGCATAATCATAACATTTATTCCTATTACTTATATTTTATTATATTTTATATTTTTACACATATCTCAATATATTGATGATATATTTCTACATGCAGATTGATATTTCTAAAAGGTTTATACTGTTTATAATAAAACCCTTCCTCTACCCAAGTAAAAAAAAAAAAAAATCCTTTCTTTTAAACCGTGTTGAATTTTTTAAAATTTATATTTTTCGCACTTATATTCAAATTTACATTTTAAATGTAGAGTGATGTATGGTGTTACTTATATTCTATTTCTTCCTATTACTTATTTTTATTTCTATATTATATTTTACAGATATCTTTATACATCGATTATATATTATCTGTATTTAGAATTATATCAAAATAAAATGTATATACATCTTTTTCTTTTCAAGAAAATTCCTGCCTTTAAGCAAACGAAACCTTAAAAAAGCCCTTTCTTCAAACGATCTTTAAATATTTACATATTTTCATAATTTTATTCACATTTGCATTTAGAGTGTATATTGACATATTATATTAAAAAGATGTAATCTATATAATAATGCAACAAGATAGATAAATTATTATTTCTATTTTACGTCATATATACGCCCATACATATATTTACTTACTTTTTAATTTTTATATAGATCTTAACGTATGTATGATGTATTTCTATACATAGACTTCTAGCTTTATTTTATAATTTTTGTAATAAAAACCCTGCCTACTACCAAATTAAATGAAACAAATTTATTTTAAACTATATTTGAATATTTCAGTATTTATGGTTTTGATATTTACGTTTATAAGAGCGTGTATATTGTATTACAATAAATTTTATATATACAATAAATACAAAATATTTTGTATTTAGACATAAAATATATTTGGATTATACTGTGTTATTATGAGACATACACAGTATTATATGTATTGTATTGATTTCTATGATTTTGGGGTTTTTTTGTACTTTATATTTCTATATATCTACACATATTAATGATACATTTTATGTTGATATTTTATATGGATTTAGTTTATAGCTATCATCTATGTTTACATGTATTTACACAAACATATAAAACACTCTCTATCAAACATTATAACATCTTGTGGTAAGAGATTATTTATGTTACATGTTCTCTTGATATGTATTCTCTTTGTATTTAAAACTGGAATTTTATATTCCCATTTTTATATTTCTGGATTTGTTTTCTTTCATTATAGTTATAATTTTGCATTTAAAATCCAATTCCTGAAACTAAAATGCCAATACAAACAGCATCCAATTCCCACCAATGCCGTCCAAAAATGCTAGAACGGCTCCACCGGCCAACCAACTACCAGCAAAAAAACCCCACACTACACTCTTTTCGCTAACAATTCTTATCACATCACACGAATGAAACAAAAATTTGTTCAAGCCCTATAGAAACCCACACAGCAAATCACAAAGACCACCAAAAAGAAGAAAAAAAAAAAAAAAAAAAACAAAACCAAACCCAACTAACATACTAAACTCCAAACCCTACAGCAGACCCTGAACGTTACTAAAACCCAAAAATAGAACCAAAACTCTACCTCTACGCTAACTCATAAAGAGAACCCAATACTCTATAAAATTAACTAAAAAAACCCACCAAACTCATTACCGATATAAAAAAATCTAAACCACAGAGAAACAAACAAATCACCACCCAAATAAAATAACTGCCTTAAAAAAATCTAGCATATAAATACCCATGTTCCCAAAAATAAAACGAATAAAAAACTGCAACCAAATAGATCAAACTACAAAAAAACAAAAAAAAACCAAAAACCCAACAACTTAAATTAACAACAGCAAAAGTATTCCTAACTCAATAAACCCATAACGCCTCAAACCATCAAAACCAAAATACTACCTAGAAATAAACACGAAGCCAAAAGATAAGTGTAACCATAAACAATATCTCCCAAATTCTCTGCAACAATAAAACATACACGACAATCAAAAAACCAAATGAATAAAACCTCTATAATACACTAAACAATAATGCAATCATCAATATTATAAAAACCTCACTAATGAACTACAGGACACTACCTCAAACCCACCAAAACAAACACTACAGACTCTACGGCAAAAAAAAGTCACCACAACCGAATTAAAAACCTACCCTCTACTTCATGCTACGACCCATAAAAACCACTGTAAACCTTAAAAAATATAATTTTAAATTATAATTTTTATCCAACCAACCAACCAACCAAAAAAAACCCCAACCAAAATCCCACAAAAAAAAAAAAAAAAAAAAAAAAAAAAATCCAACAACAAAGCTCAATCGAAAAAACCCCTTGTCATCAGCACCTGAACCAAGAACCATGACATTCGAGAAGTACACCGTGTCCATTAGCATACACCTACTACGAACCAAACGAAACGATACAATCAATTCCTAAAAACCACCTCAAAACCGCCCCATCAAGGAACTTGGGAACATTGAAAGCCGCGCTCCCGGCACGAAAGCGGCTCCTCCGGCGGGCAGAGGCGGCGCCGCGCCGGGAGACCCCCGCCCGCTGCCCCCTCTGCCCGGCGGGGCCGGCACCGGGCCCGGGGCGCCCCGGCGGCGCCCGAGCCCCGCGCCCGGAGCGGACGGAGCGGCCGGCACCGGCCGGCACCGGCGCAGCGCCGCGCCGCCTCTCCCGCCCGCCGGCCCGGCAAAGCTCCCCTCGGCTCCGCACGCCTCGCAGCGGCGCGGCTCTGGCGGTCCCGCGGCAGCCCGGCCGCGCCAAACTCCCCTTCCCCCTCAGCAGCTCCCCGGGCCATGCCAGCAGCGCCCGCGACAGAACCTTTGGTGCCGGCCCAGGGGCAGAAGAAGCGCCCTCCAAGGCAGCGGCACACCCCGATTTCAACCCTTCAAACGCTGCGAGAGCTGCAGCTTCCTTCAGTTCAACCCCCGAAACCGACGCCACACTCAGGTGCTCGCCTCACTTCATCGAGGGCAAATAAATGTGTTCTCCCCTTCCATTTCGTCCCCTAGAAGGGCAGAAAAGAAGGGGCTTTCCTCAAATGAAATCCCTCAAATTGTGGGAATCTTTAAAATCAGAGGGTTTGGGGAAAGCTGCAAAAAAAAGGCAGGCCTCACAAACAGCACAACTGCGGGTAGAGCTAAGCACTAGACATCAGATTTGTCAGCAGACAAATTATACAAGAAGTAGAAGATAACTACAACTAGAGCAATGGTCTGTGTATTAACGCCCCTCTAGAACAACTCCCTAAGCTACAGAAAAGTACATCTAGCGAGACACTAGGAAGTTCTAAGCTTGAGAATGGAGCCCCGTGCATTGTGTTTTAAGGCTTACAAGCAGGTATTGCACTCGAAATAAGCGAGCATTGTTTTAAAAAGCAAAGGTACGTGTGCTTACAGGGGTTAGACAGAACTACTGTCAATATGCTTGTGCTTCGTGTGACCGGTCCAAAAACTTTCCAGTAAATTCTAACATTAGGTTCTTGGTCTGCTGGCGGGGATGTGAGCTGCTGGCATCTTCCCACTGTCATAAGCATGTCATGAGAGTGATGCGAGAAAATTAAACAGCTCGAGACGCCTTCCTCAGCAGTCCCGCCCCGTTCGTGATTTCTACATAGACCCCCGGCCGGCGAGACAAATGATGGGAAAGGGGGATTTTACCTCAAGCCAAACCCTTTAAAAGGAGGGACAACAGGGCTGCCCCCTCCATTTAAACCTAAGGGTGATGAAAATGGAGGGGGGGGTTAGCCTCAAATCGAACCCATCAAACGACAACAATATTTTCCCCCTTCCATTTAAAATAGAACCCAGGGGTTCCCTGCCACCCCTGGGATACCCCTAACACCCTGGAAAAGGCAGGTTTGCCTTCAGCCAATACCCTCAAAACCACAAACGAAGAGGGATTGCCCACCTGTTCAGACAGGGTCAATAATGGAAAAGAAGTCGCTACCTTCAATTTGAATTGCTTTTGTCCTCAAAATCCTTTTTTTTTTTTTTTTTTTTTTTTCCCTGGGAGCACCGTGGAGGGATTGGCAAGATGAAATTTAAAAGGGAAAGGAGAAATGTCCCCGCTACAAATACACATGGGCTCACCTGTTTGGCTGCTGCTTCTTCCCGGCACAAAGGTTTGTCCCTCGGCACCTCCTTGGAGCAATGCTCCAGGTATCCAAGTGATCCCCCAGACTCTGCTGTCTCAAGCTCTCACCGTCCTTCCAAGGACAGCCCCGGGAGCCCCCCAAAAGCTCCTCTTCTCCGGCAGCTCCATGCCAAAGTGAGCTGAGGCAAACCCCCTTAAAAGAGCCCCCGGCAGGAGCCGGCCCCTCCTCATCCTCACAGCTCACACCTGGGGCTGCTCGGGGTTTCTTTCCAAATGAATTCAGAGACAAATTCCTATTCTTACCAATAGCTACAAAAACGAAACACTTGACGGGATTTAGTATTCTACACACACGCCTCCCCGTGCATTTTGGGGCAGCTTTGGGTCCCTCTGGGGGACGGCACCCAGCGTGACCCCCCCTCGTTCGCCACCCACCTGCTCCTCCACCGCAGTGTGCCTCCCTCTCCGAGGGACCTTGGGGCGCCCCAAAGGACATCAGAGCCCCGCGTCTTCGCCCCCTTTTCCCGGCCCCCAAAGAAGGCACAGAACGAGTCCAACTGCCCTGCAGAGCAGCCCAGCACTTCCTTCAATCCCTCTCCACGTGTCCATCCCCCCCGAAAGGGACTCTGCCGCAACAAGAAAGCCCCCCGAAGGGTTGAAGCTCCTGCCCAGCCTCGCTGTCACAGGCGAGGGGCAGAAAGAGGGAGTGGCAGAGACGGCGGGGACGCGGCACGGACGGCACGGCACAGAGCGGGGGCCGCTCTCGGCTCGATGCCGGGAAAGCCCCGGGTCCGGCAGTGCCGGGCGGCGTTTGGCCGGCACGGGGGGATCCGCCGAGAGCCTCCGGCCCCGTGCGGGGACTCCTGCCAGGGCCCAGGGGCGCCGCGCCGGGGGGGTCTGCGGACAGAGAACAGGAATACGGGGAGAAAGAAGGAAGAAGGAGAGGCAGAGAGAGGGACAAGAGGGGGAGCCTCACAGAGCGCCCGCCGGGCTGCAACCCGAGCCCGCCCCGGCCTGCTCGGGATGCCGCGCTCGGCGGAGCTCGGCTCGCTTCGGCTGAACTCGGCTCCTCGGCTCGCCTCGGCTTTTAGCCGCTAGACTCGGCTGGATTCGCCTCTTCGGCGCAGCTCGGCTCGGCTCGGCTGAACTCGGAGCCTCTCGGCTCGGCTCCCTTCGGCTCAGCTCGGCTCCCTTCGGCTCCCCGCCGCCGCCGCCTCCCGTTTCGCGCGCACAGCTCGGTGCTCGCCCGCTGCCGAGCCCCGCGGGCGGCCCGGCCCGGCCCGGCCGTCGCTCGGAACCCACCCCCCCCAACCCCCCACCGCAAGATTAGACCATGCAGGGTTTCTGTGTTAAACCCTTTTTGTCCTATAAGGAGACAACTTCTCTCTACCTCCTTCGTCTTCTCATTTTTCGTCTTGGATTGCAAAATCAGAGTTACAAAAACCTCGTCAAGTACAAGACTTAGTAAGTAGTCCAGAAGGTAGTCCCGTCAATTGCATAACCTAAAGAAAACCTTATACTTACGGTTCCACAAAAAAGAAATCGGACCAGAGTCCTACTCACTGTGTCAAACCTTATTTAAAACACACAAAACCCCCAAAAGAAATAGTTCCACAACCAAAACAAAACCTACAAGTAACACCAACCAGAACCACACCTCCAAATACGCTGCTTATCAGCCACCAATCCTAAAAACCTATTTTCTACACACCTTGGTAGTACAGCTCTTCACAACTAACCTCATCCTTTACAAACACTAAATCGCAAACCAAAAAACTTACACGTGACGTCGACTCTTCAAAGAGCATTTAGACACTCATACCCCAAATGACAGTTCAACCACCAAAAGTAAAATTACCGAGATCATTACAAATAAATACCTGTCTAATATTTAGTTACAAAACAACCCCAAAACCACACAAAACCACAAAGAAGTTACCTCAAAACATCAAACCTACCATTTAAAACAATTAACCCTACCAAGACCAAACATAACAGGAATACATTTAAAAAAAAAAAAACCAAAAAAAAAAAAACACCCAACCACCAACCAAAAATACCCAATGACTCCAACACAAATTGACTTCTCATTATCAAAACAGTATGACCTTTTAATAACCTAATTCTATTGTTTCTACATCTCTTTTAACACCTAAAAGAACTACAACTCACACTTGAACCACAGTAAACAAACTTACTTATTAACTAACCAAATGAAACAATAACACATCTGTACCTTTAAATAAATTGCTGCCAAATATAAACATCTTTAAACATACTACTTTGCCAAATAAAACAACTGTTTTTATTCTTAACACACAATCATAAATAGAAAACATGTTTTAAAGTATACAAATCCACGAAATCACAAGAAATCAATTTACAAAAACATTACAAAATGTTTTTAGAAATCAATCAATTACGCAGAAATAAAAAATAAGCCAATCATATTTTCAAAACTTAAAACATCACTAAATAACTTAAATCATTATTAAAAACTAAAAGACTCATTTTATTAATAACTATAATTATTACTTTCCATCTCCCCTACCTACTTCATTTTTTACATGGAACTCTACAAAAATCCTGAACAAGTATATTTATAACTTAAATTCCAAAACATATATTTATATATATATATAAAAAAACATACTTAACAAATAATCCACATACCAAACATGTAAACGAATAAAAAAAAAACCCTAATAAAATACTAAGATATTCATAACAAAAAAAGCCAAACTCATTAACATAAAAACCAATATAAACACATGGAAATACCTACAATTAAAAAATACATACCTGAATAAACAATATTCGTACCTTAATAATTCACTATAAACTCTTACCAATTAATGACTAACATTAATTACTTGATGCCAATGAAATACAAGGAACTGTTACTTTACCCAATAAATGTAATAAACTATTATAATATAACTAATAACTTTAAATCACACTTTATGAAAAATATAAAACATTAAAGCAAGGTATCCTAACAAAAAAAAATCCCGTTATTATCACTACACAGAAAAAAAAATTAAAAAAAAAAAAAAAATATATCTACAAATATCTATATACAGGTAGATAGATAATATATCCATCTCAACAGCACTGTCTGGGATTGATTCTTGTTTTCTCTCTTGTCTCCTAAATTTATTAGCCATAGAGTATGGAGTAAGGAAATCATTTTATTTATCACCTTGTTCTCCAGAAACCTGAAAAACCAAATAAAACAAAACAAAAACAAAGGGAAAAAAAAGAAAAAAAAAAAAGAAAACCACATTTGAAAGGCAGATCCTCACCAGCAGCTGGTCCATCTCCTACAGGGGACCATATTCTAGTGCACTTTTGGTGCACTTGCCTGAACTTGGCGTGGCAGAAGAGATTATTTTTGTGAGGGAGAGAGGCGAGGGGAGGAGAAAGAATGTTCTAGACAGCTCAAATCCATTACTGTGCCACTTCCTGTGCAGCAGGTCCTGTGACAGGATGGGAACTGAGGGTGCTTGAAATTTAAAAGGTAAAGACACCAGCACAAGGTGTCACTTTGCTTTTTAAGGAAGTGGTTTCCAAGTCACAAAGCTTCCCCCCCCCAGCCCCATCATCCCCTCCTCCTACCACAACCTGAAAGCGTCTTGATTCTGTTTTCAAAACCACAAGGGACACCTCAGCGTTCAGCAAGTTCTGCCAGTGCAGCCCTTGGTGCCCCCGCCTCCCTGCCTGTCACCCTTGCTTTCATCCTCAGCCACGTCATTCTTCCACCGGGGACGGGAAATTGTTCCCATTTCTCCTGTCCTCCTCCGGTTACCTTTTCTCTAAGCTGTGCGGGACCCAGGCGAGGAGGCTGCAATCCTCTAGCAGCTCATAGGCAGCTCTGGTGACACGGGCAGCACTCTGTAATATCTCCAGAATGCGACTCTGAAACAGAAAATGCAGCGTGTTCTTTTACAGCCAAGACCTAATTCTCTAACTTAAAATGAGCAATTTGGCTGGTACCTGATCAACGCCCCAGGTAAAACGAACACCACTTGTTCTCAGCAAGTCCAGAGAAGGAAAGACATTCTCCCTTCAAAGCTTCACACCACAGGTGCTGCGCTGACAAGAAGTATTCAAGTAGCAAGACAATTTTCTCCTTTGCCCAAGGTTTTGGTACTTGAAATACCCAGGGTGGGTGCTCCCAAACCTGAGAGCTCCTGGCCCGTGAGTTTCCCTCCTGCTGAAGCACCGTTCAGGTAACAAATGTGCTGGCCGGGGAATAGAGACCCCAAAAAGAAAAGGCCCCGACTGCAGGAGCAAAACCACGGCACCCACGTGAGGCTCCTTGATGGCAGGAAGCTGTTCCAGTTTCAGGGCATAAGGATGGGACTGGTTTAGACACAAGCAACTCTTTCCCCCTCCCCACATACACCTAACCGGCAAGGAACAGATTTTCAAGAGGACCAAGGCAGAATCGGCTGTTCCTTTCTCTGTGGTACTTGAGATCTTGAAGCCCCACAAGCTTGTTGTGGTTTGGGGGTAGTTGGGAACTGCTCTTTTTGAACTCTTACCTGGGAGCCCTCGTCACACAAACGACTGCTGAAAAGGGAAAAGAATCACCCGGAAAATCCTCTGGTAGACGTGAAGCTCATAGCAGTGTTTGCCACACAGCCCCTCCCCAGGAAACCTGAGCATCCACTCACGCTCTGCTTTGTGCTGGAAGCCACAAAGAAAAATACCACCGTCAGACATTCAGACATTTCCAAAGAATACCAGCCCCTAAGAGCAACAAAACCCCGCTTCCCTCTGACTGCCAGCTCAGGGCTTCCCCGAGCTGGTTCTGGACTTCTGCATTTCCATTCCTATCAAATTTAATCGCTGACGTCCCGTGGGAACAGTCAGTCTGCAGCCCAAACATGCAGTGGAAATGGAGTTTTAGAAGTTGCTGTTTCTAAAACACTTCCGTTGAACTCAAAGTTACTAATCTGAACTCAAAGTTACTAATCTGAACTCAAAGAGGAATTGCAGCTAGCCGGGGCAGAACAGTCTTTGCTTGTGCTCACAGAGCATACACAGCACAGCTCATTGCGCCTTAGTACGGAGAAAGCAACAAAAACCCCAGAGAATTGACATTTTTAATTGCAATACGAAACATAAGAAAGGTGCTTCTAATTAACTGCCTGTGGGAGAATGAGGTTTCCTTGTATTTGTACGGCTGCTTTTAACACGTTTCTGAAGAATTCCTGGATTGCCTAAAATGGGACTCTTACCTCAAAACCAAAACTGGAGAAAAGCTGGAGGAAAGCCGGTATTCCGGCTCAGGTCCAAATACTGGTGTGACAGAAGGAATCTCTTCACCTTCATGTACATGTGCTCCTCTGTAAAGAGAAAAAGCTGGCACCGTGGAGGAGGACAGTGCTCCCAATCCACAAGCACGGGCGACAATTTGTGGAAGCCGCAGCGAGCGTGCAGGGCTCCCAGCTGGGAGAGCAAGCCTGGGGGTGCCGTCCGGATCAAAACACCCAGAAACCTGCGAGAAAGAAACTGAACGGAAGCCGGCTAAAAGCCGTCCCTGCGCCGATGACTCCTTCCAGCAACTTGCTCACGAGGAGGCAGGGATTGATTCGCTACTCACCAGCTCATCTGGCCACGGCACGGGCAACACCGTAAAAAATCCCGCGCGGGCGGCGCCGGCGTCAGGGTGGGGAGCAGGAGGCAGAGCGGGATCCTGGTTTTTGCCGCCGTTTTTGCCGCCCAGTTGGGAAGGTCAAGCGAGTCCGCGACATGGCGCTCCCAAGATGGCGGCAGCGAGGGGCCGTCGGCGGAGAGAGGCGTTTTTGCCGATGCCTGTCGGCCCCCGCCGAAAAATCCGCACGCCGGCGCTGCTGCTGACCCCACAGCCCTCGTGCACGGCCCTGGAATCGCCGCGGAAAATCCCGCCGGGGCGCCGCGGCGTCGGGGTTTTTGTGCAGGCAGCACTGTAGACTAACGGTGGGGGTCCTCGATTTTCCCGCCCTTTTTGCCGCCATCATGAGAAGGTCAAGTGAGTCCGCGACACTCCGGCCGAGCCACTCCCAAGATGGCGGCCGCTGCAGCGCCTCCGCGGGGGGCTGCAGTACCGCGCTCTGGCCACAAGGAGGCGGCACTGCCGCCCGCCTCAGCCGGGGGCTGCCTCTCGCCTTGGGGCCGCACGGGAAAAAAAACCAAAAACAAAAAAAAAAAAAAAAAAAAAAAAACAAAACAAAAAAAAAAAAAAAAAACAAAAAAAAAACAAAACACCAACAAAAACCCCCTGCCTTTAACCCAATAAGAACCCAAATTAAAAAAAAAAAAAAACTTCTCTTGTAAACTATATTTCAATCTATTTTATTTTTATACTTTTCATGTTTATATCCACATTTTGATTTAGAGTGTATATGGATGCATAATCATAACATTTATTCCTATTACTTATATTTTATTATATTTTATATTTTTACACATATCTCAATATATTGATGATATATTTCTACATGCAGATTGATATTTCTAAAAGGTTTATACTGTTTATAATAAAACCCTTCCTCTACCCAAGTAAAAAAAAAAAAAAATCCTTTCTTTTAAACCGTGTTGAATTTTTTAAAATTTATATTTTTCGCACTTATATTCAAATTTACATTTTAAATGTAGAGTGATGTATGGTGTTACTTATATTCTATTTCTTCCTATTACTTATTTTTATTTCTATATTATATTTTACAGATATCTTTATACATCGATTATATATTATCTGTATTTAGAATTATATCAAAATAAAATGTATATACATCTTTTTCTTTTCAAGAAAATTCCTGCCTTTAAGCAAACGAAACCTTAAAAAAGCCCTTTCTTCAAACGATCTTTAAATATTTACATATTTTCATAATTTTATTCACATTTGCATTTAGAGTGTATATTGACATATTATATTAAAAAGATGTAATCTATATAATAATGCAACAAGATAGATAAATTATTATTTCTATTTTACGTCATATATACGCCCATACATATATTTACTTACTTTTTAATTTTTATATAGATCTTAACGTATGTATGATGTATTTCTATACATAGACTTCTAGCTTTATTTTATAATTTTTGTAATAAAAACCCTGCCTACTACCAAATTAAATGAAACAAATTTATTTTAAACTATATTTGAATATTTCAGTATTTATGGTTTTGATATTTACGTTTATAAGAGCGTGTATATTGTATTACAATAAATTTTATATATACAATAAATACAAAATATTTTGTATTTAGACATAAAATATATTTGGATTATACTGTGTTATTATGAGACATACACAGTATTATATGTATTGTATTGATTTCTATGATTTTGGGGTTTTTTTGTACTTTATATTTCTATATATCTACACATATTAATGATACATTTTATGTTGATATTTTATATGGATTTAGTTTATAGCTATCATCTATGTTTACATGTATTTACACAAACATATAAAACACTCTCTATCAAACATTATAACATCTTGTGGTAAGAGATTATTTATGTTACATGTTCTCTTGATATGTATTCTCTTTGTATTTAAAACTGGAATTTTATATTCCCATTTTTATATTTCTGGATTTGTTTTCTTTCATTATAGTTATAATTTTGCATTTAAAATCCAATTCCTGAAACTAAAATGCCAATACAAACAGCATCCAATTCCCACCAATGCCGTCCAAAAATGCTAGAACGGCTCCACCGGCCAACCAACTACCAGCAAAAAAACCCCACACTACACTCTTTTCGCTAACAATTCTTATCACATCACACGAATGAAACAAAAATTTGTTCAAGCCCTATAGAAACCCACACAGCAAATCACAAAGACCACCAAAAAGAAGAAAAGAAAAAAAAAAAAAACAAAACCAAACCCAACTAACATACTAAACTCCAAACCCTACAGCAGACCCTGAACGTTACTAAAACCCAAAAATAGAACCAAAACTCTACCGCTACGCTAACTCATAAAGAGAACCCAATACTCTATAAAATTAACTAAAAAAACCCACCAAACTCATTACCGATATAAAAAAATCTAAACCACAGAGAAACAAACAAATCACCACCCAAATAAAATAACTGCCTTAAAAAAATCTAGCATATAAATACCCATGTTCCCAAAAATAAAACGAATAAAAAACTGCAACCAAATAGATCAAACTACAAAAAAACAAAAAAAAACCAAAAACCCAACAACTTAAATTAACAACAGCAAAAGTATTCCTAACTCAATAAACCCATAACGCCTCAAACCATCAAAACCAAAATACTACCTAGAAATAAACACGAAGCCAAAAGATAAGAAAGATAAGTGTAACCATAAACAATATCTCCCAAATTCTCTGCAACAATAAAACATACACGACAATCAAAAAACCAAATGAATAAAACCTCTATAATACACTAAACAATAATGCAATCATCAATATTATAAAAACCTCACTAATGAACTACAGGACACTACCTCAAACCCACCAAAACAAACACTACAGACTCTACGGCAAAAAAAGTCACCACAACCGAATTAAAAACCTACCCTCTACTTCATGCTACGACCCATAAAAACCACTGTAAACCTTAAAAAATATAATTTTAAATTATAATTTTTATCCAACCAACCAACCAACCAACCAACCAAAAAAAACCCCAACCAAAATCCCACAAAAAAAAAAAAAAAATCCAACAACAAAGCTCAATCGAAAAAACCCCTTGTCATCAGCACCTGAACCAAGAACCATGACATTCGAGAAGTACACCGTGTCCATTAGCATACACCTACTACGAACCAAACGAAACGATACAATCAATTCCTAAAAACCACCTCAAAACCGCCCCATCAAGGAACTTGGGAACATTGAAAGCCGCGCTCCCGGCACGAAAGCGGCTCCTCCGGCGGGCAGAGACGGCGCCGCGCCGGGAGACCCCCGCCCGCTGCCCCCTCTGCCCGGCGGGGCCGGCACCGGGCCCGGGGCGCCCCGGCGGCGCCCGAGCCCCGCGCCCGGAGCGGACGGAGCGGCCGGCACCGGCCGGCACCGGCGCGGCGCCGCGCCGCCTCTCCCGCCCGCCGGCCCGGCAAAGCTCCCCTCGGCTCCGCACGCCTCGCAGCGGCGCGGCTCTGGCGGTCCCGCGGCAGCCCGGCCGCGCCAAACTCCCCTTCCCCCTCAGCAGCTCCCCGGGCCATGCCAGCAGCGCCCGCCACAGAACCTTTGGTGCCGGCCCAGGGGCAGAAGAAGCGCCCTCCAAGGCAGCGGCACACCCCGATTTCAACCCTTCAAACGCTGCGAGAGCTGCAGCTTCCTTCAGTTCAACCCCCGAAACCGACGCCACACTCAGGTGCTCGCCTCACTTCATCGAGGGCAAATAAATGTGTTCTCCCCTTCCATTTCGTCCCCTAGAAGGGCAGAAAAGAAGGGGCTTTCCTCAAATGAAATCCCTCAAATTGTGGGAATCTTTAAAATCAGAGGGTTTGGGGAAAGCTGCAAAAAAAAGGCAGGCCTCACAAACAGCACAACTGCGGGTAGAGCTAAGCACTAGACATCAGATTTGTCAGCAGACAAATTATACAAGAAGTAGAAGATAACTACAACTAGAGCAATGGTCTGTGTATTAACGCCCCTCTAGAACAACTCCCTAAGCTACAGAAAAGTACATCTAGCGAGACACTAGGAAGTTCTAAGCTTGAGAATGGAGCCCCGTGCATTGTGTTTTAAGGCTTACAAGCAGGTATTGCACTCGAAATAAGCGAGCATTGTTTTAAAAAGCAAAGGTACGTGTGCTTACAGGGGTTAGACAGAACTACTGTCAATATGCTTGTGCTTCGTGTGACCGGTCCAAAAACTTTCCAGTAAATTCTAACATTAGGTTCTTGGTCTGCTGGCGGGGATGTGAGCTGCTGGCATCTTCCCACTGTCATAAGCATGTCATGAGAGTGATGCGAGAAAATTAAACAGCTCGAGACGCCTTCCTCAGCAGTCCCGCCCCGTTCGTGATTTCTACATAGACCCCCGGCCGGCGAGACAAATGATGGGAAAGGGGGATTTTACCTCAAGCCAAACCCTTTAAAAGGAGGGACAACAGGGCTGCCCCCTCCATTTAAACCTAAGGGTGATGAAAATGGAGGGGGGGGTTAGCCTCAAATCGAACCCATCAAACGACAACAATATTTTCCCCCTTCCATTTAAAATAGAACCCAGGGGTTCCCTGCCACCCCTGGGATACCCCTAACACCCTGGAAAAGGCAGGTTTGCCTTCAGCCAATACCCTCAAAACCACAAACGAAGAGGGATTGCCCACCTGTTCAGACAGGGTCAATAATGGAAAAGAAGTCGCTACCTTCAATTTGAATTGCTTTTGTCCTCAAACTCCTTTTTTTTTTTTTTTTTTTTTTTTTTCCCTGGGAGCACCGTGGAGGGATTGGCAAGATGAAATTTAAAAGGGAAAGGAGAAATGTCCCCGCTACAAATACACATGGGCTCACCTGTTTGGCTGCTGCTTCTTCCCGGCACAAAGGTTTGTCCCTCGGCACCTCCTTGGAGCAATGCTCCAGGTATCCAAGTGATCCCCCAGACTCTGCTGTCTCAAGCTCTCACCGTCCTTCCAAGGACAGCCCCGGGAGCCCCCCAAAAGCTCCTCTTCTCCGGCAGCTCCATGCCAAAGTGAGCTGAGGCAAACCCCCTTAAAAGAGCCCCCGGCAGGAGCCGGCCCCTCCTCATCCTCACAGCTCACACCTGGGGCTGCTCGGGGTTTCTTTCCAAATGAATTCAGAGACAAATTCCTATTCTTACCAATAGCTACAAAAACGAAACACTTGACGGGATTTAGTATTCTACACACACGCCTCCCCGTGCATTTTGGGGCAGCTTTGGGTCCCTCTGGGGGACGGCACCCAGCGTGACCCCCCCTCGTTCGCCACCCACCTGCTCCTCCACCGCAGTGTGCCTCCCTCTCCGAGGGACCTTGGGGCGCCCCAAAGGACATCAGAGCCCCGCGTCTTCGCCCCCTTTTCCCGGCCCCCAAAGAAGGCACAGAACGAGTCCAACTGCCCTGCAGAGCAGCCCAGCACTTCCTTCAATCCCTCTCCACGTGTCCATCCCCCCCGAAAGGGACTCTGCCGCAACAAGAAAGCCCCCCGAAGGGTTGAAGCTCCTGCCCAGCCTCGCTGTCACAGGCGAGGGGCAGAAAGAGGGAGTGGCAGAGACGGCGGGGACGCGGCACGGACGGCACGGCACAGAGCGGGGGCCGCTCTCGGCTCGATGCCGGGAAAGCCCCGGGTCCGGCAGTGCCGGGCGGCGTTTGGCCGGCACGGGGGGATCCGCCGAGAGCCTCCGGCCCCGTGCGGGGACTCCTGCCAGGGCCCAGGGGCGCCGCGCCGGGGGGGTCTGCGGACAGAGAACAGGAATACGGGGAGAAAGAAGGAAGAAGGAGAGGCAGAGAGAGGGACAAGAGGGGGAGCCTCACAGAGCGCCCGCCGGGCTGCAGCCCGAGCCCGCCCCGGCCTGCTCGGGATGCCGCGCTCGGCGGAGCTCGGCTCGCTTCGGCTGAACTCGGCTCCTCGGCTCGCCTCGGCTTTTAGCCGCTAGACTCGGCTGGATTCGCCTCTTCGGCGCAGCTCGGCTCGGCTCGGCTGAACTCGGAGCCTCTCGGCTCGGCTCCCTTCGGCCCAGCTCGGCTCCCTTCGGCTCCCCGCCGCCGCCGCCTCCCGTTTCGCGCGCACAGCTCGGTGCTCGCCCGCTGCCGAGCCCCGCGGGCGGCCCGGCCCGGCCCGGCCCGGCCGTCGCTCGGAACCCACCCCCCCCAACCCCCCACCGCAAGATTAGACCATGCAGGGTTTCTGTGTTAAACCCTTTTTGTCCTATAAGGAGACAACTTCTCTCTACCTCCTTCGTCTTCTCATTTTTCGTCTTGGATTGCAAAATCAGAGTTACAAAAACCTCGTCAAGTACAAGACTTAGTAAGTAGTCCAGAAGGTAGTCCCGTCAATTGCATAACCTAAAGAAAACCTTATACTTACGGTTCCACAAAAAAGAAATCGGACCAGAGTCCTACTCACTGTGTCAAACCTTATTTAAAACACACAAAACCCCCAAAAGAAATAGTTCCACAACCAAAACAAAACCTACAAGTAACACCAACCAGAACCACACCTCCAAATACGCTGCTTATCAGCCACCAATCCTAAAAACCTATTTTCTACACACCTTGGTAGTACAGCTCTTCACAACTAACCTCATCCTTTACAAACGCTAAATCGCAAACCAAAAAACTTACACGTGACGTCGACTCTTCAAAGAGCATTTAGACACTCATACCCCAAATGACAGTTCAACCACCAAAAGTAAAATTACCGAGATCATTACAAATAAATACCTGTCTAATATTTAGTTACAAAACAACCCCAAAACCACACAAAACCACAAAGAAGTTACCTCAAAACATCAAACCTACCATTTAAAACAATTAACCCTACCAAGACCAAACATAACAGGAATACATTTAAAAAAAAAAAAAAACAAAAAAAAAAAAACACCCAACCACCAACCAAAAATACCCAATGACTCCAACACAAATTGACTTCTCATTATCAAAACAGTATGACCTTTTAATAACCTAATTCTATTGTTTCTACATCTCTTTTAACACCTAAAAGAACTACAACTCACACTTGAACCACAGTAAACAAACTTACTTATTAACTAACCAAATGAAACAATAACACATCTGTACCTTTAAATAAATTGCTGCCAAATATAAACATCTTTAAACATACTACTTTGCCAAATAAAACAACTGTTTTTATTCTTAACACACAATCATAAATAGAAAACATGTTTTAAAGTATACAAATCGACGAAATCACAAGAAATCAATTTACAAAAACATTACAAAATGTTTTTAGAAATCAATCAATTACGCAGAAATAAAAAATAAGCCAATCATATTTTCAAAACTTAAAACATCACTAAATAACTTAAATCATTATTAAAAACTAAAAGACTCATTTTATTAATAACTATAATTATTACTTTCCATCTCCCCTACCTACTTCATTTTTTACATGGAACTCTACAAAAATCCTGAACAAGTATATTTATAACTTAAATTCCAAAACATATATTTATATATATATATATAAAAAAACATACTTAACAAATAATCCACATACCAAACATGTAAACGAATAAAAAAAAAACCCTAATAAAATACTAAGATATTCATAACAAAAAAAGCCAAACTCATTAACATAAAAACCAATATAAACACATGGAAATACCTACAATTAAAAAATACATACCTGAATAAACAATATTCGTACCTTAATAATTCACTATAAACTCTTACCAATTAATGACTAACATTAATTACTTGATGCCAATGAAATACAAGGAACTGTTACTTTACCCAATAAATGTAATAAACTATTATAATATAACTAATAACTTTAAATACCACTTTATGAAAAATATAAAACATTAAAGCAAGGTATCCTAACAAAAAAAAATCCCGTTATTATCACTACACAGAAAAAAAAATAAAAAAAAAAAAAAACATATATCTACAAATATCTATATACAGGTAGATAGATAATATATCCATCTCAACAGCACTGTCTGGGATTGATTCTTGTTTTCTCTCTTGACTCCTAAATTTATTAGCCATAGAGTATGGAGTAAGGAAATCATTTTATTTATCACCTTGTTCTCCAGAAACCTGAAAAACAAAATAAAACAAAACAAAAACAAAGGGAAAAAAAAAAACCACCCAACCACCAACCAAAAATACCCAATGACTCCAACACAAATTGACTTCTCATTATCAAAACAGTATGACCTTTTAATAACCTAATTCTATTGTTTCTACATCTCTTTTAACACCTAAAAGAACTACAACTCACACTTGAACCACAGTAAACAAACTTACTTATTAACTAACCAAATGAAACAATAACACATCTGTACCTTTAAATAAATTGCTGCCAAATATAAACATCTTTAAACATACTACTTTGCCAAATAAAACAACTGTTAATTTTTTATTCTTAACACACAATCATAAATAGAAAACATGTTTTAAAGTATACAAATCGACGAAATCACAAGAAATCAATTTACAAAAACATTACAAAATGTTTTTAGAAATCAATCAATTACGCAGAAATAAAAAATAAGCCCATCATATTTTCAAAACTTAAAACATCACTAAATAACTTAAATCATTATTAAAAACTAAAAGACTCATTTTATTAATAACTATAATTATTACTTTCCATCTCCCCTACCTACTTCATTTTTTACATGGAACTCTACAAAAATCCTGAACAAGTATATTTATAACTTAAATTCCAAAACATATATTTATATATATATATAAAAAAACATACTTAACAAATAATCCACATACCAAACATCTAAACGAATAAAAAAAAACCCCTAATAAAATACTAAGATATTCATAACAAAAAAAGCCAAACTCATTAACATAAAAACCAATATAAACACATGGAAATACCTACAATTAAAAAATACATACCTGAATAAACAATATTCGTACCTTAATAATTCACTATAAACTCTTACCAATTAATGACTAACATTAATTACTTGATGCCAATGAAATACAAGGAACTGTTACTTTACCCAATAAATGTAATAAACTATTATAATATAACTAATAACTTTAAATCACACTTTATGAAAAATATAAAACATTAAAGCAAGGTATCCTAACAAAAAAAAAATCCGGTTATTATCACTACACAGAAAAAAAAATTAAAAAAAAAAAATATATATATCTACAAATATCTATATACAGGTAGATAGATAATATATCCGTCTCAACAGCACTGTCTGGGATTGATTCTCCTTTTCTCTCTTGACTCCTAAATTTATTAGCCATAGAGTATGGAGTAAGGAAATCATTTTATTTATCACCTTGTTCTCCAGAAACCTGAAAAACAAAATAAAACAAAACAAACACAAAGGGAAAAAAAAAAAAACACCCAACCACCAACCAAAAATACCCAATGAATCCAACACAAATTGACTTCTCATTATCAAAACAGTATGACCTTTTAATAACCTAATTCTATTGTTTCTACATCTCTTTTAACACCTAAAAGAACTACAACTCACACTTGAACCACAGTAAACAAACTTACTTATTAACTAACCAAATGAAACAATAACACATCTGTACCTTTAAATAAATTGCTGCCAAATATAAACATCTTTAAACATACTACTTTGCCAAATAAAACAACTGTTAATTTTTTATTCTTAACACACAATCATAAATAGAAAACATGTTTTAAAGTATACAAATCGACGAAATCACAAGAAATCAATTTACAAAAACATTACAAAATGTTTTTAGAAATCAATCAATTACGCAGAAATAAAAAATAAGCCCATCATATTTTCAAAACTTAAAACATCACTAAATAACTTAAATCATTATTAAAAACTAAAAGACTCATTTTATTAATAACTATAATTATTACTTTCTATCTCCCCTACCTACTTCATTTTTTACATGGAACTCTACAAAAATCCTGAACAAGTATATTTATAACTTAAATTCCAAAACATATATTTATATATATATATAAAAAAACATACTTAACAAATAATCCACATACCAAACATCTAAACGAATAAAAAAAAAACCCTAATAAAATACTAATATATTCATAACAAAAAAAGCCAAACTCATTAACATAAAAACCAATATAAACACATGGAAATACCTACAATTAAAAAATACATACCTGAATAAACAATATTCGTACCTTAATAATTCACTATAAACTCTTACCAATTAATGACTAACATTAATTACTTGATACCAATGAAATACAAGGAACTGTTACTTTACCCAATAAATGTAATAAACTATTATAATATAACTAATAACTTTAAATCACACTTTATGAAAAATATAAAACATTAAAGCAAGGTATCCTAACAAAAAAAAATCCCGTTATTATCACTACACAGAAAAAAAAATAAAAAAAAAAAAAAACATATATCTACAAATATCTATATACAGGTAGATAGATAATATATCCATCTCAACAGCACTGTCTGGGATTGATTCTCCTTTTCTCTCTTGACTCCTAAATTTATTAGCCATAGAGTATGGAGTAAGGAAATCATTTTATTTATCACCTTGTTCTCCAGAAACCTGAAAAACAAAATAAAACAAAACAAAAACAAAGGGAAAAAAAAAACCACCCAACCACCAACCAAAAATACCCAATGACTCCAACACAAATTGACTTCTCATTATCAAAACAGTATGACCTTTTAATAACCTAATTCTATTGTTTCTACATCTCTTTTAACACCTAAAAGAACTACAACTCACACTTGAACCACAGTAAACAAACTTACTTATTAACTATCCAAATGAAACAATAACACATCTGTACCTTTAAATAAATTGCTGCCAAATATAAACATCTTTAAACATACTACTTTGCCAAATAAAACAACTGTTAATTTTTTATTCTTAACACACAATCATAAATAGAAAACATGTTTTAAAGTATACAAATCGACGAAATCACAAGAAATCAATTTACAAAAACATTACAAAATGTTTTTAGAAATCAATCAATTACGCAGAAATAAAAAATAAGCCCATCATATTTTCAAAACTTAAAACATCACTAAATAACTTAAATCATTATTAAAAACTAAAAGACTCATTTTATTAATAACTATAATTATTACTTTCCATCTCCCCTACCTACTTCATTTTTTACATGGAACTCTACAAAAATCCTGAACAAGTATATTTATAACTTAAATTCCAAAACATATATTTATATATATATATAAAAAAACATACTTAACAAATAATCCACATACCAAACATCTAAACGAATAAAAAAAAAACCCTAATAAAATACTAAGATATTCATAACAAAAAAAGCCAAACTCATTAACATAAAAACCAATATAAACACATGGAAATACCTACAATTAAAAAATACATACCTGAATAAACAATATTCGTACCTTAATAATTCACTATAAACTCTTACCAATTAATGACTAACATTAATTACTTGATACCAATAAAATACAAGGAACTGTTACTTTACCCAATAAATGTAATAAACTATTATAATATAACTAATAACTTTAAATACCACTTTAAGAAAAATATAAAACATTAAAGCAAGGTATCCTAACAAAAAAAAAATCCCGTTATTATCACTACACAGAAAAAAAAATTGAAAAAAAAAATATATATATCTACAAATATCTATATACAGGTAAATAGATAGATATATCCATCTCAACAGCACTGTCTGGGATTGATTCTTGTTTTCTCTCTTGTCTCCTAAATTTATTAGCCATAGAGTATGGAGTAAGGAAATCATTTTATTTATCACCTTGTTCTCCAGAAACCTGAAAAACCAAATAAAACAAAACAAAAACAAAGGGAAAAAAAAGAAAAAAAAAAAGAAAACCACATTTGAAAGGCAGATCCTCACCAGCAGCTGGTCCATCTCCTACAGGGGACCATATTCTAGTGCACTTTTGGTGCACTTGCCTGAACTTGGCGTGGCAGAAGAGATTATTTTTGTGAGGGAGAGAGGCGAGGGGAGGAGAAAGAATGTTCTAGACAGCTCAAATCCATTACTGTGCCACTTCCTGTGCAGCAGGTCCTGTGACAGGATGGGAACTGAGGGTGCTTGAAATTTAAAAGGTAAAGACACCAGCACAAGGTGTCACTTTGCTTTTTAAGGAAGTGGTTTCCAAGTCACAAAGCTTCCCCCCCCCAGCCCCATCATCCCCTCCTCCTACCACAACCTGAAAGCGTCTTGATTCTGTTTTCAAAACCACAAGGGACACCTCAGCGTTCAGCAAGTTCTGCCAGGGCAGCCCTTGGTGCCCCCGCCTCCCTGCCTGTCACCCTTGCTTTCATCCTCAGCCACGTCATTCTTCCACCGGGGACGGGAAATTGTTCCCATTTCTCCTGTCCTCCTCCGGTTACCTTTTCTCTAAGCTGTGCAGGACCCAGGCGAGGAGGCTGCGATCCTCTAGCAGCTCATAGGCAGCTCTGGTGACACGGGCAGCACTCTGTAATATCTCCAGAATGCGACTCTGAAACAGAAAATGCAGCGTGTTCTTTTACAGCCAAGACCTAATTCTCTAACTTAAAATGAGCAATTTGGCTGGTACCTGATCAACGCCCCAGGTAAAACGAACACCACTTGCTCTCAGCAAGTCCAGAGAAGGAAAGACATTCTCCCTTCAAAGCTGACAAGAAGTATTCAAGTAGCAAGACAATTTTCTCCTTTGCCCAAGGTTTTGGTACTTGAAATACCCAGGGTGGGTGCTCCCAAACCTGAGAGCTCCTGGCCCGTGAGTTTCCCTCCTGCTGAAGCACCGTTCAGGTAACAAATGTGCTGGCCGGGGAATAGAGACCCCAAAAAGAAAAGGCCCCGACTGCAGGAGCAAAACCACGGCACCCACGTGAGGCTCCTTGATGGCAGGAAGCTGTTCCAGTTTCAGGGCATAAGGATGGGACTGGTTTAGACACAAGCAACTCTTTCCCCCTCCCCACATACACCTAACCGGCAAGGAACAGATTTTCAAGAGGACCAAGGCAGAATCGGCTGTTCCTTTCTCTGTGGTACTTGAGATCTTGAAGCCCCACAAGCTTGTTGTGGTTTGGGGGTAGTTGGGAACTGCTCTTTTTGAACTCTTACCTGGGAGCCCTCGTCACACAAAGGACTGCTGAAAAGGGAAAAGAATCACCCGGAAAATCCTCTGGTAGACGTGAAGCTCATAGCAGTGTTTGCCACACAGCCCCTCCCCAGGAAACCTGAGCATCCACTCACGCTCTGCTTTGTGCTGGAAGCCACAAAGAAAAATACCACCGTCAGACATTCAGACATTTCCAAAGAATACCAGCCCCTAAGAGCAACAAAACCCCGCTTCCCTCTGACTGCCAGCTCAGGGCTTCCCCGAGCTGGTTCTGGACTTCTGCATTTCCATTCCTATCAAATTTAATCGCTGACGTCCCGTGGGAACAGTCAGTCTGCAGCCCAAACATGCAGTGGAAATGGAGTTTTAGAAGTTGCTGTTTCTAAAACACTTCCGTTGAACTCAAAGTTACTAATCTGAACTCAAAGTTACTAATCTGAACTCAAAGAGGAATTGCAGCTAGCCGGGGCAGAACAGTCTTTGCTTGTGCTCACAGAGCATACACAGCACAGCTCGTTGCGCCTTAGTACGGAGAAAGCAACAAAAACCCCAGAGAATTGACATTTTTAATTGCAATACGAAACATAAGAAAGGTGCTTCTAATTAACTGCCTGTGGGAGAATGAGGTTTCCTTGTATTTGTACGGCTGCTTTTAACACGTTTCTGAAGAATTCCTGGATTGCCTAAAATGGGACTCTTACCTCAAAACCAAAACTGGAGAAAAGCTGGAGGAAAGCCGGTATTCCGGCTCAGGTCCAAATACTGGTGTGACAGAAGGAATCTCTTCACCTTCATGTACATGTGCTCCTCTGTAAAGAGAAAAAGCTGGCACCGTGGAGGAGGACAGTGCTCCCAATCCACAAGCACGGGCGACAATTTGTGGAAGCCGCAGCGAGCGTGCAGGGCTCCCAGCTGGGAGAGCAAGCCTGGGGGTGCCGTCCGGATCAAAACACCCAGAAACCTGCGAGAAAGAAACTGAACGGAAGCCGGCTAAAAGCCGTCCCTGCGCCGATGACTCCTTCCAGCAACTTGCTCACGAGGAGGCAGGGATTGATTCGCTACTCACCAGCTCATCTGGCCACGGCACGGGCAACACCGTAAAAAATCCCGCGCGGGCGGCGCCGGCGTCAGGGTGGGGAGCAGGAGGCAGAGCGGGATCCTGGTTTTTCCCGCCGTTTTTGCCGCCCAGTTGGGAAGGTCAAGCGAGTCCGCGACATGGCGCTCCCAAGATGGCGGCAGCGAGGGGCCGTCGGCGGAGAGAGGCGTTTTTGCCGATGCCTGTCGGCCCCCGCCGAAAAATCCGCACGCCGGCGCTGCTGCTGACCCCACAGCCCTCATGCACGGCCCTGGAATCGCCGGGGAAAATCCCGCCGGGGCGCCGCGGCGTCGGGGTTTTTGTGCAGGCAGCACTGTAGTCTAACGGTGGGGTCCTCGATTTTCCCGCCTCTTTCTCCGCCATCATGAGAAGGTCAATTGAGTCCGCGACACTCCGGCCGAGCCACTCCCAAGATGGCGGCAGCGAGAGGCCCTCGGCGGAGAGAGGCGTTTTTGCCGATGCCTGTGGGCCCCCGTCGAAAAATCCGCACGCCGGAGCTGCTGCTGACCCCACAGCCCTCGTGCACGGCCCTGGAATTGCCGCGGAAAATCCCGCCGGGGCGCCGCGGCGTCGCGGTTTTTGTGCAGGCAGCACTTTAGTCTAACGGTGGGGTCCTCGATTTTTCCCGCCTCTTTCGCCGCCATCATGAGAAGGTCAAGGGAGTCCGCGACACTCCGGCCGAGCCACTCCCAAGATGGCGGCAGCGAGGGGCCGTCGGCGGAGAGAGGCGTTTTTGCCGATGCCTGTCGGCCCCCGCCGAAAAATCCGCACGCCGGCGCTGCTGCTGACCCCACAGCCCTCGTGCACGGCCCTGGAATCGCCGCGGAAAATCCCGCCGGGGCGCCGCGGCGTCGGGGTTTTTGTGCAGGCAGCACTGTAGACTAACGGTGGGGTCCTCGATTTTCCCGCCCTTTTTGCCGCCATCATGAGAAGGTCAAGTGAGTCCGCGACACTCCGGCCGAGCCAC
The DNA here is from genome assembly GCF_031753505.1 of Anomalospiza imberbis. Lineage (NCBI taxonomy): Eukaryota > Metazoa > Chordata > Aves > Passeriformes > Viduidae > Anomalospiza > Anomalospiza imberbis. The sequence goes on along the minus strand of NW_027099794.1, from coordinate 1,837 downwards.
TCCCAAGATGGCGGCCGCTGCAGCGCCTCCGCGGGGGGCTGCAGTACCGCGCTCTGGCCACAAGGAGGCGGCACTGCCGCCCGCCTCAGCCGGGGGCTGCCTCTCGCCTTGGGGCCGCACGGGAAAAAAAACCAAAAACCAAAAAAACAAAACAAAACAAAAAAAAACCAAAAAAAAACAAAAAAAAACACCAACAAAAACCCCCTGCCTTTAACCCAATAAGAACCCAAATTAAAAAAAAACCAAACTTCTCTTGTAAACTATATTTCAATCTATTTTATTTTTATACTTTTCATCTTTATATCCACATTTTGATTTAGAGTGTATATGGATGTATAATCATAACATTTATTCCTATTACTTATATTTTATTATCTTTTTTATTATGTTTTATATTTTTACACCTATCTCAATATATTGATGATATATTTCTACATGTAGATTGATATTTCTAAAAGGCTTATACTGTTTATAATAAAACCCTTCCTCTACCCAAGTAAAAAACCGAAAAAAAAAAAACCAACAAAAAAACCTTTCTTTTAAACCTTGTTGAATTTTTTTAAATTTATAGTTTTCGCACTTATATTCAAATTTACATTTTAAATGTAGATTGATGTATGGTGTTACTTATATTCTATTTCTTCCTATTACTTATTTTTATTTCTATATTATATTTTACATATATCTTTATACATCAATTATATATTATCTGTATTTAGAATTATATCAAAATAAAATGTATATTCATCCTTTTTTTTCACTAAAATTCATGCCTTTAAGCAAACAAAACCTTAAAAAAGCCCTTTCTTCAAACGATCTTTAAATATTTACATATTTTCATAATTTTATTCACATTTGCATTTAGAGTGTATATTGACGTATTATATTAAAAAGATGTAATCTATATAATAATGCAACAAGATAGATAAATTATTATTTCTATTTTACGTCATATATACGCCCATACATATATTTACTTACTTTTTAATTTTTATATAGATCTTAACGTATGTATGATGTATTTCTATACATAGACTTCTAGCTTTATTTTATAATTTTTGTAATAAAAACCCTGCCTACTACCAAATTAAATAAAACAAATTTATTTTAAACTATATTTGAATATTTCAGTATTTATGGTTTTGATATTTACGTTTATAAGAGCGTGTATATTGTATTACAATAAATTTTATATATACAATAAATACAAAATATTTTGTATTTAGACATAAAATATATTTGGATTATACTGTGTTATTATGAGACATACACAGTATTATATGTATTGTATTGATTTCTATGATTTTGAGGTTTTTTTGTACTTTATATTTCTATATATCTACACATATTAATGATACATTTTATGTTGATATTTTATATGGATTTAGTTTATAGCTATCATCTATGTTTACATGTATTTACACAAACATATAAAACACTCTCTATCAAACATTATAACATCTTGTGGTAAGAGATTATTTATGTTACATGTTCTCTTGATATGTATTCTCTTTGTATTTAAAACTGGAATTTTATATTCCCATTTTTATATTTCTGGATTTGTTTTCTTTCATTATAGTTATAATTTTGCATTTAAAATCCAATTCCTGAAACTAAAATGCCAATACAAACAGCATCCAATTCCTGAAACTAAAATGCCAATACAAACAGCATCCAATTCCCACCAATGCCGTCCAAAAATGCTAGAACGGCTCCACCGGCCAACCAACTACCAGCAAAAAAACCCCACACTACACTCTTTTCGCTAACAATTCTTATCACATCACACGAATGAAACAAAAATTTGTTCAAGCCCTATAGAAACCCACACAGCAAA